>NC_056725.1:382355700-382453200 GCF_019279795.1 Protopterus annectens
ATATGTACACCCCCACGCTAATTGCACTTGCATAACATCAGATGCATTATGCTGAGCAACTACCTTTGTGCCAAAGTGGAATTCAAAATGCACCTTGAGACAGATCACCCACCAGGCCGCGGACTTCCCAACTGTCATAATGTGCTGTAATGGGGAAGATTAGGTCTGAGACAGAACCATAATAATGGCTACTCACAACTATTCCAGTATGAACTGGGAAGACTCCTCATGTACCAACACCTGCCCTCAATGCATGTTGGATTCCATCGACCCCACTGACCTGGATCACAGTAGTCACACAAACAGGGCTAACAGCATGCTACACATAGTTGGTCTCCAATGCCAATGTTATGTTTCCTAAGAGCAGAGTGGTGAGTGCCATGGCACCCATGCAGATGGACAATGCATGTGCAAATGCTGAATCCTACACAAATGAACCTTAAGCAGTCACATATGTGCAGTGATTGTGCCATTGAAACAGAACCAGGATTCAACCCAACACATACAAGTAGGCAAACTGGTGGTACCACGCATTAAACTGTACTACAGAAGGTAGTAAGTGTTGCAAGAGTGAACACACATGAGTGTAGGTGATCCCTGGTCAGCCTCAGTAAGATGCAGATACACCATATAAAACCATGCAAAGCTACTGTGAAACTAATCAGCCACATATTATGAGGCCAAGCACAGAGCATTCTGTAGCTGTGTCATTAATTGTAATGGCAACGACAAGACCTTCCGTGCTGCACAGCACTATGGCATGGGAAGTACTGCACCTTCAGAAATAGCACCCATTCATCCAGATAGGGTCTCGGAGAACCTAAACCCACTCCCACCTCCCCCCACCCCCAACAGTTACACTTAGTAATATATCCATGTACACTACAGGGCCCTTGTACTAACAACTATGCAGGTACAAGCTGCACTCTGTAAAGCCATACATACAGCTTTCATGGGACCTGTCAACATCCCAGGGTGTATCCTACACAAATGTAAGAACATTCAGCAATCCACATACACATCATGTTCAATCATAGCTCCATGTCAGGCTGTGTACACATGGAATGGTGCACAGCAACAGTTATCACACCTCACAAAGGGGGAGACACCATTGATAATGGGACATAGTGCACAACTACTCTGCTGAGTCTGGTCTGCATGGCCATGAGCCGTGGTCAGCGTAATTGATGTACTCAGTACAGATGTAGATAACAGTAGGGTTGATTCATACTGCATATCATGACCTTGCCAGGTCATAGGACACCATCACCCATACTGTGTTCCAGCTACACTCAGTAAACTAGGTGTATATTCCTATGTCACAGGAGTGGTTGGCAACTGGACTGCTGGCAGAACCCACACTACAGAAGGTGTCTGATGAATACACACACATCAAACCAGTGCCAGCCACAGTAATACAGGGGTCATTCCTGGTACTACCTCTCTTTGTTATCTATACCAGATAGACTAACACAGAAGGCATCAGCCTATTGATGTTTGCAAATGACTATGAAATAGGAGCAATAGTTGACTTATTGTGTGCTGCGTTCAACATACAGAAGGGCCTTAGTGTGTCAGATGTGTGGTGTGTGATGTATGGCCACAATCTGACAGCTAAGTATTGCATTGTCATCCCCTATGTTACAAACCCTGTACTCATTAACTATCACCTAGGCAGCGGTCAACATAATGGCAACTGTGTGTATGGGATGCAGCTGGACAGTACTTCCCTTTGGTAGTTACATCACCACAAAAGACAGGTAGTCATATGTGGTACCCCTAATCATGACAGGGTGCCATCCAGGAATATAGAGATAACTGCTCAGCCATACTCAACACCCATGTGACCCACAATAGATCACATATTTCCTTTAAGGGTTATTACCCATGTGTAGATGGCCTACACTGCCCTTCACAATCCCTAGCTGCACTATGTAGCATGCAGCCTACCCTGAACAAAGCTATGTCCAACCCAGAGGTGTTGGACATGCTACACTTAACACAGCCGGATCCCAAATAAACACATACATCATGGACATCCACCTTTCTAGTACAAGGATCACAACATGTCTGACAGATCCCTGTCCCATACACTTAACATACTCTTGCCATACTATGCATCCCTGTCCAGCAAAGCTGCACATCGCCCCTCTCTGTAACATGGTGTGATGACCGCATGCCAAATATATCAGCAACCATGTGTATCAGTTCTGTGGCACTGCTTGAACTGGCCACTGAAACTTACCTGTTGGGTGCCTACAACTAGGTAACCCATCTGCCTAGGCTCATAAATGGACCAGGGCATATAGCCTACTAGATCACTATGACCATACATGCTATAGTTGATATTCAACCCTGCAAATACCAACAGGCTAGCTATTGTCCCATGTGTTACACATGTGCAACACAGGCAATTCATGGCAGGATGCTACACAGCTGCACAGTGCCATGTAGATGTATATGGCAAAACACATACATGCTTGCAAGTCTGCATGGTCACAGGTCATGTCCCTAATGGCTATGTATGACTATATATATGACATATACGCAGTATTGAGGTCAATTGCATTAATGTGAACACATCCAGGCATGTGCAGATAGGTAAAGACACCACTACAGGCAAACAGACATGCCCACATCAAAACAACATCCACATGGTGTATGAGCAATGTCATCACATGACACACACATATATGGTGATAACATCACATCACCAGTAGGTGTCAAATGTGTGCGACCAATACATGTCAGTGGTCTTAGTGTCATGTAGATTTACAAAGACGTATTTGTAATCTTAATAAATGTGATACACACGTATGTTCAGCTGTACTGCTGTACTTCTCTGTGAGTTACTATGACCTGTCTCCATCATTATGTCTTCCAGGTATGCCACTTAGCAGACTGCTGCCATACAGCTGCTTGGAGGATGAGGTCCTCATCCCATACCTCCTCGACAACTACACAATGCTCTTCAGCCATGTGCCACAGAATGCACAGCAGCGAGATGCCCTGTGGGAGGAAATCTGCAGGAGGGTAAATGATGTTGGCGGTCACAAGTGCCCCTATTAGCAGGTGTGCTGACACTGCACTGACCTGTTAAGATGGGTGAAACAGTGTGCTAATGCAATTGCCAGTGAACAAGGTACAATAGGTGGGGGGGCACTCACCCAGCCCCCACTCACACATACCGAGGAGCTACTACCTACTGGCCAACTTGGGGACACCTGCAGACCTCCATCCACAAGCTTTATTATGGAGGTGGGTGTCTCTCAGCCACCGAGCCTGGAGTTGCCTGGTAAGTCACTACTGCACATAAAACACTATATATCACAGTTACATGTGTTACTGTACAATATGTAATGTAACATCATATGCAAGGCATGTATGCACACATGCCACATACTATAGTCTGCTACTCTATGTATGCACATATGTGCATACTCCATAGTATAGTGTAGTGTATTGTACTGGCTTATGTGCTAACATGGACATTGCACCCTGCAGCTATCACGCAGATGTGGATAATGATCTTAATGCTGTGACACCCCTGGTTAGGTACTCTGGCATTTTGCAGTGACAGCAGCCTGTATCAGGTGAGAGTGTTATTATTTACCAGGCCTGATAATGCACAGAACATATTAATAGCATGCTATCTGCCATAACACACGTACACATAATGTATGGTGGTCCTGTTAATGGACACTGGTCAGACCTGCAATGCATCACATTGTTTACCAATGTGAAACAATTGAAGACTATATGAAACACCTACACTAAACCTTCCAAACTGTCATTGCCAGACTTGTGGACAACAGTGAATACAATTGTGGAGGTGAGTTCTACTGTAGGGACAGGTACTACATATCAGCATTACACATGTTGGGAATATGAACAGTACTGTACAGAGAGCATATGTGAGCACACTCACTAAATGTGTTGGAGTTGCAGTATGCCTGGCCCACAGGATACACCTTTGCAGAGTATACCCTTGCTATGAATGTCACACAATGTCATGTGCTATCAGACATGTCCATGACATGTAGTGGGCTAATTGCAACACTGCTCAACTATCCTACAAAACATGTCTCGCATCCCATACATACCACCCTTTGTCTGCATAACCCTGTCCTCAGTGAGGCATATGACATCCATGGATGTATGTCATATGGGATAACACTGACGTGAAATAAGATGGTCATCACAACCATTGGACTGAACATGTGTACACATGGCCATGGAGGATGGCCAGAGACATGAAGCAACACACACAGTAGAAGTGATGTACATGTGTGTACATCCTGTTGTACATTGGCTTGACACAATACAACTATGGCCTTTGTGTAATGGTGATATTGCAGATGTGAAACACTAAACATCATACAGGCCTGTGCACAGCTTGTGTAGCCATAACATGTAACCTCCACATAAAATGTCTTGAACATCTGGAGTGTGTCACGACATGGAAGCATTCACCTATACAGTATCCAAATACATACACATGTTGCACAACATACACATACATCCACATCAAGCCACAGATACAGTACATTCACCTTGCTGGTGTCAGACATCACTGTCATGCCTGCTCCTCATGTGTGTGTGAGGTATAAAGATGTCATGGGGGACATAGAGTATGTGTAAGTTAGCCATGTGTGGGCATAGTTGCCAGGTATCAGTAATATGGTTGCAGATGTGCAGGGGTGTCAGCCGTATACCCTTCTGTGACCTGTGTCACACATTCCACATTAGGGTTTATTGTGTATACACCTCAGTGATGTGGGTCACATTCCACATTAGATATGTATTGTATGTGAACATAGTCATGGCTATGAACTGTGTCAGTAGCTCACACTGTATAGCAATTGTGAAGCCACATGATGCCCTGCAATGGCTATGCACATCAGATCAATGTGTCCCTGCATATTTGTAGGGTGGACAGACAACATTGCATCAGCTGAAGGCCCATGTTAGTATAACACGTCCCTGCATTGGGACACCATTACCGTACTGTAGAGTGGAAAGGACACCATTGTGTTACACATGCATGCATGTCATTCAACATGTCAGCAGAAGACATGTCATACTACATGTGATTGGCAAGGTCATACGCCACACAGCAGGCCGGTGTACTGTAAAACTGTGCTTGTCTGTGGCACCATTGCAAAGTAGGGACAGCCATGTCAAACATGTGTGTACAGCCACATGCACAATGTCTACAGTCAGCTCAGGGGTAGGCGGAATAATGTTGAACAGACAGGCACCGCTTTGGGGGAGATATGCAAGCTAGGGCTCAGGCAAACATAGTATGCAGTCGACATACCCTACAGCTCATGTCCTCACACATAGGGGTGGTGGCCAACACAGAGCATCAGTGGCAGATGTACAAAGGTCAGAGATGGTCTGTTAACATGTGGTGTATGTTGCACACACCAAGGCAGTGCAGTGCAATGGTGCAAAGTGCATGCATTGTGTTGCAGGTATGGGGCATAGGCTACTAACACAAATGGTGCAATACAGGGATGTATGCTAACCACCACAATAGTTATCTAAGGTGCATGCCGTCTGCTATAATACATGCATGCTGTTGTGTGCAACTCAGGGATGTATGATAAGTACCTCTATAATTGCCTAAGCTGAAACTATAATTGTCTAAGCTGATTGCCATCTGCCATATCACCTGCATGTAGCATGTGTGTCAGTGTGTGTCAGTGTGTGTGTGTCAGTGTGTATGTGTCAGTGTGTGTCTGTCTGTGTGTGTCTGTCTGTGTGTGTGTGTGTGTGTCTGTCTGTGTGTCTGTCTCTGTGTCTGTCTGTCTGTGTGTGCCTGTCTGTGTCTGTCTGTCTGTGTGTGTGTGTCTGTCTGCCTGTCTGTCTGTGTGTGTGTCTGTCTGTGTGTGCGTCTGTCTGTCTGTGTCTGTCTGTCTGTGTGTCTGTCTGTCTGTCTGTGTGTGTCTGTGTGTGCATGTGTGTTTGCTTGTGTGTGTGTGTGTGTGTGTGTGTGTGTCTGTCTGTCTGTGTGTGTGCGTGTGTATGTGTGTCTGGCATAAATTGTAATGTACAGTTCTTGTCTTCCCCTCACAGGTGTTGATGTATGTGCATTGCCCTCCTGTGGTCTACCTGATGCTAGTGTCCCCACAGACTCTAGCAGTGATGATGATAGTATGAGTAAGGCGCAGGCAGGGTTGTCAGGAGCTGAATCTGTGCCATTGGTTGCCATTCCACCTGTTTCCCCATCATCCTCGCACACAGTTCCCTTGCCTGCACATACCCCATCACCCCAGCCATAGAGGAAGGACAGCTGGCGGGTGGTAGCATGGAACAGGGAAGTGTGGTGACTATGGAAGGTGTGCCTGCACACCATGATCCCAGTCAACAGACTGGTGATGTCCCACACAGGCATGTGCCCAGCGCTGCTCATAGGAGGACCACTGGCCAACATGCCCCTGCAAGACCAAGCACATCAGCTGGAGTAACCAGACGCATGTTTTGGGCTGTAATGGAGGCACAGGCACGTGCTGAATGGCACAACAGAGAAGGTCAGAGGCATCAGAGGGCTGCTGTCCATTTATTAACTGACAACATCCAGGCACTTGCAAATGCTCACCACCATCTTGCAGATGTTTTGGATAGACGATTGGGTGACATGGTGGGAGTCCTTGACCGTGGCATGTCAATCCTCAAGCATGGAATGTCTGTGCTGGAACATCTGGTGGGAGTGAGGCGTCGGGCACGTGGACGTAGGTCAGCTACATTACCTGTTGAAGGTCTACGTGAACATGCTACTGCACATGCCCGCTCCCATAGTGGCGGTAGCAGCAGCAGTGCAGCTGGTGCTGTGCAGTCTACACCAGGACACAGCAGACCATGTGCACATGGTCCTGGACAGTCCCAACAGGGACACAATCCAGTGGACATGTGTCATCAGATGGTACCCAATCTGGACCTCTGCCTGGTAGTGCCCATGCAATCCTTGGCAGGCGCAGGTCACGTGGCCATGGCCAGACACCGTGAACTGTGAAACCTGCCTTGTACA
This sequence comes from Protopterus annectens, assembly GCF_019279795.1. NCBI lineage: Eukaryota > Metazoa > Chordata > Ceratodontiformes > Protopteridae > Protopterus > Protopterus annectens. Next base: position 382,362,734 of record NC_056725.1, read on the forward strand.
GTCTGCAGCTGTCAATATTACCCCTGTGTAGGCCAGCCACATGCCAGACCTGTGTGCATGCATACACACACACTGGAAACAAATGTAGGGCACCTCAACACACACACGCATAACATTCACATGCCCAATGATATCACAGGCCCTAACACACATGCATGATGTCATCCAATGGCACAGCCTAGGTCTCTGGCAAACATTATCACCTTATGCATATGATGATGCCTGTGCTGCATCCCTTTCATCCACACCATTGGTGCAGGGACATGCTCATATGGTCTGATGCACAGGGTGAACATACTAGGTAGACAATTGTAGATTAATATTGTTGAGTAGTGTTGACAGGCAGCAGACATACCATGTATTGCAGTTGTAGAATGCATTTTGTACGTTTGACAGTATGTATCATGTGTAACACTAACAGCATGTTGATCCTGACATTCTGCCTTCCTCTTTCAGGTGTAATTGCATGTGACGGGGGATGTTGGTGTTTGCAGGAGTCCCATATGTACATGTTGACTACCCACAGGTCAGTATGACAATACCTGCATGCACGTTGTAGCTTCCACATCACAGTTATATTCTCCCATGTTTCAATTATGTTTACTGTTCTAATGATCCAAGAGCATGATAGCTGTGTAGTAAGCTACTGTGTTCAGAGACGTCACATCCATAGTGGGTGACATCACAGGTATAGTTACCTGGAGCACAGAGCTGGTAAAAGAATGGTATGCCGGAAGACAAGGGTAAAGGCCAGTGGAAATAGTGGCTTCATATTGGGAAGCAGTAATACCCACTGCCATGACAGCATGCAAACACAGACACACCCACACACTCAGGAATTCACAGACACAGGAACACACACTCTGATATACACACACACAGTTGCCAGTGTTTGAATGAGAACCCCTGCCGATGTGCATATCATCATTATAGTACAATGCAATTACAAGACGCGCCACAGAGATTACACATGTACAGGTAGTTGGAATGGCTTAAGATCGAGGACATCGACAGGGATACTACAGTGCAGTGAGTGTATGTGGGGAGGGGGGGTCCATCAGTAGGCTATGTAACAACAGGTAACACCCCAGGGAGTACATGTTAACAGGCAGCTAGTATGCCCGTCTACGATTGATGATATCAATAGGGATGCTAAATTGCTTTGCGTGGATGGGGGGAAGGGGCATTAACATTTCACTATGGTAAAATACAGCCTCACTCCAGGAACTGGAGAGCCATACACACAGACAGCCATACACACACACACACACACACACACACACACACACACACACACACACACACACACACACACACACACACACACACTGGCATTCACAAAGATATACACCTATGTCACACACATACAGTCACTTTACATGTGTGAGGCTTACCCACCTGCCTATGCCTTTCTTTCTACACTGGTATCAACAACAGTGTTCAGGAGAGTGATAACGTGCCGGATGTATTCCCAACTATACGTGACATATATGGACACACACCCACATGTGACAGTACTGTGAATCAAACACCAGCCTATCTCATGATAGGTACCACAGAAGTACAGCACTATCGCATCCGGTACAATGTTTACTGACTCTTTCCTTTGACATCTGTGCTGATATATGCACAATATGTGCATAGGGGAGGTATTACTGTTACAGGTGTCATGAGGTTTACACCCAGGGAGTACATGTTAACAGGCAGCTAGTATGCCCATCTACAAATGATGATATCAATAGGGATGCTAGATTGTTTTGAGTGGATGGGGGGAGGGGGCATTAACATTTCACTATGGTAAAATACAGCCTCACTCCAGGAACTGGACAGCCATACACACGGACAGCCATACACACACACACACACACACACACACACACACACACACACTGGCATTCACAAAGATATACACCTATGTCACACACATACAGACACTTTACATGTGTGAGGCTTACCCACCTGCCTATGCCTTTCTTTCTACACTTCATTCTGTACTGGTGTCAACAATAGTGTTCAGGAGAGTGATAACATGTGGGATGTATTCCCAACCATACGTGACATATATGGACAAACACCCACATGTGCCAGTACTGTGAATCAAACACCAGCCTATCTCATGATAGGTACCACAGAAGTACAGCATTATCGCATCTGGTACAATGTTTACTGATTCTTTCCTTTGACAACTGTTCTGATATATGCACAATATGTGCATAGGGGAGGTATTACTGTTACAGGTGTCATGAGGTTTGCCTTCAGTGTCACCCTTACAGCATTCTACATTGTCTGTCTTCCATTTCAATTAACAAAACCTGACCATAGCAGATACACAGATTATTGTAGGACTGGTTGTAACACACCAGTGAGCTGTCCTCAGTAATCATTCATCTGCAAGGAAGCCCCACCACTTAGTAGTCATGTCCAAACATCTATCCATACCTCATGTACGGCTTACTGTACTTAGAGCATATCACCATATACAGTTGGCAATGTTGAGGCTGTATTGCAACAGCATGATGTACTAAGACAGCAGTCACCTTCAGACATCAGACACTGCACACACATGGAATCTACACAAACAGCAATACATGTACACATATGCGGTCTACATCAGTACGTGCACTAGCAGGTCAAGAGGATACATTCCACACCTTCCCCATGCCATGTGTGAAACATAGCCGAGCATTACAACATAATGGATGTTGTATTCATGTACTGGTAGGACACCACCACTTTCACCGAATAGCCAAGTGTACATATATTACAACAGCACATATCAGTGTGACACACACAGCATTATTCCATGTCATGCTCCTATGAACTGTTACTTTAACAGTGCCATGGTGAAGCCAGGGCACTGTAATGGTCAACAGTGACCACATCATATTTGCCACACACACCTCATGTGTACTGGAAGGGTGCCAGCAATGTGCTCTATTAGAGCTAGGCAGTACACTCATTCAAGCATGTGTGAGGTTTGTGGCTTGTAAACATTTCACCCCAGCATGTACTGTCTAGTGTGGTACTAAGGCTAATGTCCAGACAGCACACAGCATGCATGGCCTGCAATTGTTGACACGGGGTATATGTAGGAGCTGTGGCCACACATGGCTGTACATGTCATGAACATATCATCTGTGACTACTTAGGAACATACAGAGCAGAGCTGGATTTCCCTGAGTCTGTCAATACAGGCCTTGTGTAGGTCCTATGGTCCAGTTATTTGGGTATGTTTGTAGCCATTGCATTAGGTAGACATGTCCAAAGACATACATGCCACATGCGGTGTTGTATGATATGATAGGTGTCATGGGTGACCAGTAGAGAGGGGATATTACCTCTGTCAACATAGATATCAAACCTTATGTACTGTTAGCATGCTATCTGCCATGTGCATGTGTGTAATGACTGTAGCCACCTGTATGTAGAAAGGTAAATGAAAGCTATGGTAATGTAATTTATGTTGTATGAGTGTAGGATGTACATATCCAGGGCAGGTATGGTTAGGTCATATCCAACCATGAGGGTGTTGTTCACTGGTGTACAGCAACAGTCAACCGTGTTAATGCTGACAACATCCGAGGGACCCTGGTATGTGTACAACTGAGCTGGTTACAAACAGTGGTATTATTGCATTGCATAACACATTATGCAGCTGTGTCTGTACATAGGTACTTTGCACAGTTGATGTAGGCCTAGGTACAGTCCACCAATCAAGGGTCATCTGGTGGTTTACCATACTATGTCATGCCACATATGGATGTGTGTTGGTAGTCTGGGAACATGGTGGTGGATGTATATGAGGATACAACCTAGAATACAGCATTTGTCACTGTCACCTGTACCTGACTCATCTGTGATGTGTTATGTCAGAGTAGTGGTCTTTACATGTGAGTAGCCTTTACGAATATGTGTACACCACCACCTGGAATGGTCCATACCACTGTTATGGCCCACATGTCTGGATCTGAGTTATATGCTGGTAGTGCAATGGTGCACTACAGAGCCTTCAGCCAGGTGTTCCTCACTGCACAGATGTCATTGTAGGTTCTACATTGAGCAAATGGATTACTAAAGCCATACATCTAGCACAGGTTAGCATAAGCATCCATTGCAATTGTCATGTAAGTGTCAGGGTGTTACATCTGTGTGTAGGACATTTGCCTTGGAATGCGGCTATATGGGTAAATGCCCCCTAGGTATTATCCACACACATGTGTAACAGGGATGCATGTGCTCTGTGTTGAAGGCTCGTCATTCGGTCATGTCAGCCCAGAATGACAGACACTGGACAACCTCATAATAACAGCAGGACATTGGCTCATTGTTTTGGCCTAGTAGTTGCCACCCGTACCATGACATCACTGCGCGTGGCATTAACGTGCTTGGTAGCAAATGCCCCATGTAAGGTGACGGACAGTGGCAGAACTTGTGTATATGACCAATGTGAGATATAGTTAGGGTAGCAGTCCTGCTAATAATGACAACTACTAACACAGCCAGGAGAGGTCATCTTGACTACTGTACCTGAGTACCATTACACAAGGTGGCTCACACATTATGCTTGCACATGCCACTGTTCCACGTACAATGCCACTGTCCACAACCTGCTATCAATGTATGTCTTTCAGGGCAGCAAGATGTGTGACACATGCTGTAGGTAGCATCCACCCATGCGACCCAGGTAACCTATTGTCTGTCACGTCCACACATGCATGAATGTGTATGCATAACATATATATGTCAGTACTTCATGTACATGCATGCATGTGTATCACACAGCACAGACACAGATGTATAATTTACAGGCCACATACAGGTATCAGGCAGTAAACCAGTATGATGTGCCTATATACTGACAGGTAAAATGTACCTAACTGTAAACCTGTGTGTTTACAATAGGAGTCCATTACAATGTGTTCTGTACATGTAAGCGTTTGAGCATGCGCACTGTGGTCTTCAGTGGTTAGAATCGGAGTGCATCCCAAACAACTCTGTGCTACTAAGTGTATGAGTGTACCCACTGCCACCTTGTGTAATTTGAGTCAGTGCATCCAACAAGCCCTTTGTTACTAAGTATATGTTCATGCCCAGTATAACCTTGTGTAGTTGTAGTCATAGTGCATCCCAAAAGGCCCTGTGCTACTAAGTGTATGAGCATGCCCACTGTAACCCTGTATAGTGATAGTAGTTGTCCATTCCGCAGATGGCCATACTCCAGTTCAGGTTCCTGTTGTGCTACAACTATACCTCTCAGGCCTACCTGAGGATGGTGTGTCTTGTTTGTGCATACAGGTTGTAATGGACACCTACTTTTTAACACACAGGTCTACAGCTATGTACTTCATGACTGTCAGTTGCCCTGTTGTTGTCCTCAGTTGTAGAAGGGCAATCTGACTGCCTTGGGATGTGTAATCTCTGTGGCACATCTCATAACTGCATGGTACTGTAATAGTGATCCTTAGATAGGCAGGAGTTCTGATCCCACCACTGGTGACTGTGTTTGTGTGTTTGTGTGTATGACAGCAAATGCTTGAGTGTGTGTGTGTGTGTGTGTGTGTGTGTGTGTGTGTGTGTGTGTGTGTGTGTGTGTCAGCAAAGGCTGAGTGTGGTGGTGTGTGTGTATTTGTGCCGGCATCCTGTCATGGCAACGGGTTTTGCTGCATTCCAAAGAAATACCTCCTTTTGCACTGGCCTTTATCCTTGTCAACCACTATACCTCTCTCTTCCCCCCTCCCCACTGCAAGTAATCAGTCCTGTGATGTCACTAAGCTCAGACGTGGAATCAGTAAGTGTAATTGTATGTGTTCTGTGGCACATACCCCAAATGCATACCACTGTACTAGTTACCTTTACAAAGGCAAGATGTGCATGTACAATACTGGCAAGTGTGTGCATGTTTGTGTGTATGACTACCCTGTAGCCAGGCATACACATGTGTAATGTCTTTTAGCACACCATGGTAGCCATCTGTGGTGACCAGTGTCTACAAAATATTACATAGTTAGGAATGGTAAAGAAAACACAATCAAGCACGACTATAGTTGGGTATGTTATTTTCCTGTGCCACTGTCGAGCAGTGACACAGAAGTGGTTACTGGGGTGTAGGTCCATACCCATCATTCCCCCACCCTGACTCCACAATCCCTGGGGTAGATTACATTAGCCATCATTCCCCACCCCAAACTCCACATACACAACAACCATCCCTTCTCTGGTGAATTGCTTATGATTTAAATGTAACACAAGAGATGCCTCTGTTTTGTGTACATGTCGGTTCCTTTGGAACTCTTCTGTGTCACAAAGGATGTTCAGACGTGTATGTATATATATATATATATATATATATATATATATATATATATATAGCTATGGCTGTGTCTGTGTATATGCATATATATATATATATATATGTGTGTGTGTACACACCCCATAAGTGTATATATATATGTAGTTATGACAGTTGTACAGATGTAGACTTGTCTTTGTTGCTTCACAGAGTACAGTACTTTCAAGGGTACTGTACATATGTACACAAAGGGACTGTCCCATTTGTTTTTAGTACTGTGGAATACCTATAGTAGGGTGTGCATTATAGACTCCATGCAACTTGTGTACAATAAGATAGCTTTGTGGTACGTCCAGTGACCTCAGTGTGCATGGTCCAAGGTTTAAGACCTGCAAGCCTTGTTGATACTATCAATTAGGACTGCATAAGGCACTTTTAAGCAGGTGTAAATGTGTTTTCGTGACAGTAAGCAGTGGGTAAATGCAGGTAATAGACATGTACAACCCACAGTACACTTGGAATGCCCTTCTTTGGCAATCCTGCTGATGTCACCCACCTACAAATACACCTCTGGGACTGTTGTAACCTCGTAATCCCCATGACGCATGCTGTAACTGCGTAATGCTGTAGTGTGTTAAACTAGTTGGGTAGGTGTTCTAATCCCAGACAGGTCAAGTGTGTGAGTGTGTGTGTGTGTGTGTGTGTGTGTGTGTGTGTGTGTGTGTGTGTGTGTGTGTCTGCCTGCCTGGCTACGAAAAAAACAATGCTTTTAGAGTATGCACACTCTTTACAACCCACATGACCACTTTTGGCAGTCCTGCTGATGTCACCCACCTAGAAATACACTTCTAGGACTGCTGTAACCCAGTATTCTCTGTAGCACATGCTGTAACTGCATATTGCTGTAGAGTATTAAATTAGTTAGGTAGGGGTTCCTATTCCATGAGAGACCAACTGTGTGTGTGTGTCTCTGTTTGCCTGAGACAAGAACAATGCTTTTTAGAGTATGCCCACTCTTTACAATTCACATGACCACCTTTGGCAATCCTGCTGATGTCACCTGCCTAGGAATACACTTCTAGGACTACTGTAACGCAGTATTCTCTGTAGTGCATGTTGTAACTGCATATTGCTGTAGTGTGATAAACTAGTTAGGTAGGGGTTCTATTCCAAGAGAGATCAACTGTGTGTGTGTGTGTGTGTCTGTCTGTCTGCCTGAGAAAGGAACAATGCTTTTTAGAGTATGCACACTCTTTACAATTCACATGACCACCTTTGGAAATCCTGCCGATGTCAACCACCTAGAAATACACCTCTAGGACTGCTGTAACCCAGTATTCTCCGTAGTGTGTGCTGTCACTGCATATTGATGTAGTGTGATAAACTAGCTAGGTAGGGGTTCCATTCCAAGAGAAACCAACTTTGTGTGTGTGTCTCTGTCTGCCTGAGACAAGAACAATATTTTTTAGAGTATGCACACTATTTTGACCACATTTGGCAATCCTGCTGATGTCATCCACCTAGGAATACACCTCTAGGACTGCTGTAATCCAGAATTCTCTGTAGTGCGTGCTGTAACTGTGTATTGCTGTAGTGTGATAAACTAGTTTGATAGGGGTTCTATTCCAAAAAAGACCAAGTGTGTGTGTGTGTGTGTCTCTGTCTGCCTGAGACAAGAACTATGCTTTTTAGAGTATGCACACTCTTTACAATTCACATGACCACCTTTGGCAGTCCTGATGTTGTCACCCACCTAGACATATACCTCTGGGACTGCTATAACCCAGTAATCTCCGTAGCGCATGCTGCAACTACATAATGCTGTAGTGTGATACGCTAGTTAGGTAGGGGTCCTATTCCAGGACATGGCAGGTGTGTGCGTGTGTTTGACTGTCAGAGCCTGTGTGGAGGTGGCTGTGAATGTCTAACCACTGGACATGTTGGGGAGTGGATTTTGTAGTTTTCCTATATGGTGTCCATCTTATATGTCATAATGTCCACCTCACGAGGAGTACAGATGTCAGTCAGCCAAGGGACTGTGATGGCAAGCCATACCCCTACATCTGGCAAAAGGCCTGGTGAACAAAGTATGCAACCCTACTATTACCTGGAATACGTTCTGAACACATGTGTCATACACAAACACACTTGCCTAGAATATCCTGCTATGTTACTAGTACCCTGCACATTGATGACAGATAGTAGGCATGGTGTGATTGCAATGGGCTACAGACAGCATGGCACCCTGTACAGCAGTACAATAGGCACATAATTGCTGACAATGTGCCTTCACTATGTTCCCCACTGAATGCCTGCAACATATGTGGTGCCATCAAATGTGATCCACAGAGGCCATACAATGCCTTACGTATGTGCCCTGTATGGACCAATGCCACTGACACCAGGGAATACCTGTATCATGCTATCAATGCAGGTGCAATGCAGGTGCAGGGTCAACCTGCTGACTATAAGCAAGCTCTGCCACACCAGACCAGTATTGGCATATCGGAGGATAACAGTCTGTGTACACATGTGCCAGCCAAACCAGGTACACCTGTACATGTCACTGTACATTATTGTGGGACATGCACATCCCAGGCAATGTCCATGTCAAGGACTATCAAACACAGAAATGGCATGCATTGCAAAGCTATGGCCATGCACAATGGTAACCAGGATGTCAGGACAGTTCATACAATACCCATCTGTGTGAGACATTGCAGACACTACACCCCTGTACCACACTGCACACCATTGTCGGATGGCGTGATGCCAAGGATTACCCCTCACCCAGCCTTGCACAGCCATCTTGCACAGCCAACCACTACACACCCATGAATTAATGCACACATGCATGTCAGTACTAGCACCTTGTGTCTGCGTGTGGGGTATGATGCTCCCAACCACAGTCACTCCCAGTATAACTCCCATTGGCATATCGACAAATGTCAAACACGTTCACATGCCCTAGCCCATAGAACATCCGGATATCCCCTGTGGTGCATGTAGTACCTGTGCATTACTGCAGTGTGGCAAACTAAGTGGTTTGGGAGTGTATATATGGGCCTGGCAAAGAGTGTCAATGTGAGTCCATTAGAGAGTGTGGCTGTGTTGACAATGACATCTGTTCATGTGGACAGCCATGTGTGCTACACCTAATGTCTGTCTACTATATCTCTGTTGCAGATGTTGCACACCAACACACATATATGTTCTTACGGCACACCAACATGTCAGCTTTGTGACACATGGAGTAACTGCATGCACTTGTAATAGTAATGACTAGTCAGTCAGGGGTTTGAACCCCTGTACTGGTAGGTGTGTGACAGACGATGCTTAGGTTTTAGTCTCCAAGCCCTTCTCTGATGTACTTTGCCTCTGTCTGTCCCTCCCACACACTCTCTGGTGGATGTGGAGGTGTACACCTGCTCAGCAGCAGCTTGTGTATTGTAAGTAATGGTCATGGTCAGGTGATGGCCTCTGCACCTATTGCAGTCCTCCTCTAGCTGACTGCATGTGGAACAGCTGTGATGATGTTCCCATAGCCATTCACATGAAAAACACAGTAAAATATCTAGGAACATCATGTTGGTGTTTGCCCATGACAGTCACTGTGAGTGGTACCTGGATCTGGTGTTTGGTAAATGGCATCACAGATGATATCTGGATGTTCCTCAAACAACATACACAGTGGGAAATAGCTTAAAGACAGGAGGGTGATGTGCCAGACATGACTACAGCATGTAAGTGTAGCTATGCTTCATTGAGAAAACTGCCTGTTTAACAAGTTATGTGTGGTAATGGCTATTCTGCATGTTTTAAAACTGACAAGACAGTGCTCTGTTTGTGAGGGTCTCCCATCTGTAGGGCCATCTGTGGACTGGTCAGTGTGTGGAACCATTTGTTTCCTGTGTTACTCACTGAACACACATCTGTGAACAGCAGGAGCATAGTGTGAGGATTGCAGCCAGTACATGGTGATAGTGATGAGTTACTGCCATCGCATCCCTGACTGGACATATGTCACATGAAACAGTGGTATGACAGACACTGTCTGGGGTTCTCAGTGACATGCCAATAATGAGCCACTGTTCATAGCTGCAGTCACAAGTCTTCTTCACGTTGTACAGATGTCATGCAGTATATATGCATGTGTTGTGCTCCCTCTGCAAATGTATACCATCTGTTGTGTTGGGTTGATGGTCATATCTATGCATGCTGTTGTAAGTAATCCTGAATGCTGTTAACTATTACTAAGCCATATCTGTGTTTAAACTGCAACACCATAGGCTGTATGGGTTTGGAGGTCCCAGCAGAACCTCCTGTCCCACTTCAGCTGACCATGGCACCGGGCACCAGCACATCTGGGGCTCAGCCTTGGACCTCCACCTCTGTTGGCTCTGCACTGCCTTCTGGTGGTACCGCCACTGAGGATGGGGCTTGTCCCCCCTGGGAGCAGGTCCAGACAGGAACATGTCCGCTGTCGTACAGTCTCAGACATATTCAATAGGGGGCTCAATAAGGGATTTTGAGGCCAGATATGCCAGCTCAAGGGCAGAGTGTCACATTTACAGGGTGAGGCTGCCCCTCCTAGACAGCCCCCAGCACTGCCACCTTTGCAGCTGTTTTGGTGCAGTGGTGGCTGCCCATGGCTGGGGACCTCTGTCCCACAGTTTCCATCTGGGGGCTCATGTGCTTGTGAATGCCGAACACCCCTCCCTGTCCAAGGTGTATCCCCCCACATGTGTCATATACTGACCCTGTATGCTGTCTTGTCTGTCATCCTACCCTACCTATCCTCCACGAGCATACCTACTCTCCTTCCCCCACATACCACTCTCACCCTATGGAAACAAAAAGCCAATTGGTTCCTAGAACAACATTTGCCCCATACATAGCTGTCAATTTCACACACATGTCCACTGGACACATGTAACCCTTTTAATATGCATCACAACATACTCCAGTTGTCCTCACCCCTGTCTCTCAGGTGCATGATCCTAGTATGCACATGACTCCTAAATGTTCTAGGTACATGTGATGCGGATGACCCCATTGTACACACAACACTACCGGTCCCTTTATGGTTACCCCATTTACCTTTATCATGATGATGATGTCGCACACAGCACCTTGCAAGAGTACTGTTCTCACATAATGATTGGACAGGAACTGTTGTGTTAATGTAAATAACATGCACAGAGTGATATATATGGCCAATGTACAAATGTTTTTATGACTGACACATGTCTGTCTGAGGGAGTCTTGATATTACATAGGACGACACCACTACATAATACAGGTGTTGCTGGTGTTTCCCTTTTCATTCCTTTGTAATGCTTTGTTATCAGATGGGATGTTCCTGATATATCTATATATATGTATGTATCTATATCTGGACATAAACACTCACACATACATCTACATGGTGGAATAAATTTCCTATACTGTTGAATGACTGTGCTGGATGATATGTTTGTGATAAGGTCTGATGTCTGTATATCTGCCATGGCTTAGTGGTAAATCACAATAGCTGTGTGTGCAGGGTCCTGGTTTCGAGCTTTGCAGAGGCCATTTATTTTGTTGCTGGGCAGAACAAGGCCATTGGATACGGTGTGATTAAGGCACATTAAAGCAGTTGTGAGCGGGTGTGCGTGGGTTTGCGCGGTGCTAAGCAATGCTAACCTCTGGTTACAGTTTCTTACACTCAGTTAGCCTCTACATTGCTTTACCAGTGTAATACTTGCATACTGACGGCCAAACAAGCTTACACCTGCTTGCTCTTGCACTTGCAAATGTACTGCATTTGGTGTTTGCATCTGACACTCACGCCCCTGCGTGGGAGTGAGGACTACGATATTACCTTGTGATGCCTATTACATCGGATTACATGCCTACAGTATCAGGAATGGCTGCCCATTAGGCGACAGCATGCCATTCGACTGTTCGGAATCCGTGGCCTGTCCAGAGTTTGTTTCATATTATTGGTGTGTTCCTCTTACAAACTGCACCCGTCTGGCTAATACATGGGAACTGACACTATTCAATATAAACAAGTAATTGGGTTTTGGAACCCACATCCTTCAGCCAAGTCATGCTACTGCATACCTAATATTCTATCATCTTTCTAAGGTTGTCAGTGGAATATGTGCTTTCTGTCCCTATCAGACCTCTCATACGATTGGGGAAATATACAAACTGAATCAGGGACACGGCATAACAACATCAGGGACACATTTAAATTATTGGTGCTATTAACCTGACACATTGACAGACTTAGAGCATATGAATTCATACACATTTTCTGTGGTAAATGATGTTTATAACTCTTAATTGTTGTCGTTATTCATTACGTGTAATTCACCATCTTTCCTCCAAATGTCACTAGTTTTAGGAGGGATTAAGTGGGGCAGAGTTTGAAACCAAATCAAAATCTGGGACGTCCCTGGAAATTGGGGACAGTTCAGAGGTATGGTCCCTATTTGTTCCCCCAGTGGTTTATGTCCTGTCCAGTGGATGTGCCCTTAGGGGCTGAGAGGTATGGGTATCAGCTATGCCCATTTCGGAATATTACTTACATCCCGGGGCGGTCCTAATACGACTGTGCCAGCCAACACCTGCACGCCTAGGCCCATAATTGCATACCCATAGTTTCCCCACCTGCCACTCCTCTACAGCACTCATCCTTACTGTGGGTGCAGGTGGGGTATAAACACACCACTACACATTGCCCACTCTCCCTGTGTTAGGATACATGTCATACGTTGTGTCGATGCATGGGTTATCAGGCTTGCACAACCTACTGGTCCGTGTACATCTACAGGCTGGTTTGATAAGTCATTACCGGGACTGCCGCCGATCATTAATTGTTGGTGTCCTACAAGGGACATTGATGTCTATGTTTCAAGATTAGACCTGGCAGGTCTCTCCCACTGGTAGTTTCCTGCCAGTGGTCTGGGAAGCAGTGGTGTGTTTACCTTTATTGTGTGTCTGTATGTCTCACTGGCCTAGTTGGGGGGTGGGGGGTTGACGTTACATGTTACACATTTGGTTATTGGACCCCTCACCCCCATATGCACGGCCTGTGAACATATGTTACTCGTAACTGCTGTATCATATCCTAGCTATATACATGTGCATATTTACAGTCACATATATATATATATATATATATATATATATATATATATATATATATATATATATATATATATATATATATATATATATTTACATTACTAAATACAGATATATCTGTATATGTATGCATACATGTATATTTATATTTTGCTGTCTATATATATATATATATATATATATATATATATATATATATATATATATATATATGAGTCTATGGGTGTCTGCATATGTATATATTTATATGTGAGTATTTATCTGTATTCTGTCTCTGTATGTATACATTTGTACTACAAAGAGGGAGAGGCTTATCTCTATGTCGCTATGGGTAGATATACACACACATACCTCTACATATATATGTCTACATCTGGTTATTCCATTCCTTGCCATATAGATTACACTTTGCTGCAGTGGGACTCGTAGTGGGTGTGGCTGCTCGTTGGGCGATGCCTCTGCCCAATGAACACATTCGCTTACATCCCTAGGGCTGTCCATATAGGCCCACATCAGCCAACACCTGCACACCTAGACCCATAAGTAGCTACCCATAGTTCCCCCACCTGCACCTCCTCAACAGCGCCCATCCTTACTCTGGGTCCTGGTCTGTTCTGGACACACCACTACACGCTGCCCACTCTCCACTTCACGGGACCCATTTCATACAATTGTCTCAGCCCATGGGTCATCAAGGTTTCCCACCCTTGTATTCTGAGTATGCATACACCCCAGCCAGAATGGTCGGTCTATCACCTTTTTTGGTCTTGGCAATTTTTGGGGTATCCCGTAAGGGACGCTCCAGTCTGTGTTCCAAGATTAGAATTCATGGGTGCACTGTGTAGCCCCCCGGTTGTAGCCTGCCTGTGGTCTGGGGAGCAGTGGACTCTTTACATTGTTTGTGTGTATGTTTCCCGTGTCCGGCTGGGGGGGGGGTGGAAGGTCATGCTACGTGTTACATGTTTCTTGCTTGGGCTCCTCACTTCCATTGGCATAGCCTGTGAACGAACATATGTCATTCTTGTGTGCTGTTTCCTATCATAGCTGTATATCTGTGTATATCTACGCACACACACACACACACACACATACACACACACACACATATATATATATATGTATATATATATATATATATATATATATATATATATACATATATATGTATATATATATATATGTATATATATATATACATATATCTATCTATATATATATATATATATATATATATATATATATATATATATATATATATGTATATGGCTGTAACTCTATATATATATATACATATATATGTGTGTGTGTGTGTGTGTGTGCAAAGCAATACATATCCCGCAAAAATGCACTTACGCATGCTTACTGGTGTTTATATATGCTTGACCTGCTTACTAGTGCCTTATTCATTATGACACTGACACTTCAGTCCAGTTAACTTTTAATTGATATTTTGCAAGTTATACAGCGGACAGATGTTGCGATATGTTCATGTACAGCTTACCGATGGTAAATGGTATGTGATACAGTGGGATTTGGCTCGGGAATGTCTGTTCATTAGGGGGTTGCCCTAACCAATACACTATTGCTGTGCTGCTTCATTTGCATATATACCCATATACCCGTGGCTCCTGGTTCCCCAAACACACACCCCATTTCCTCCCTAACACTGCTGTCATCCATTCTCCAGTCGGATTCGCGGTGTATCCACACCATTACACATTGGCCACTCCTACTCCTATAGACCCATCCTATCGGTTGTCTCACTCCACGTATCCTCAGAACTCCCATACATTTAATGCATAAACATTGGTGACATGAGCAACCAAAAGAATACTATTCGCAATTTTTGGGTTGTCTCACATGGGACATGCATGTGTTTATGTCAAGATTAGACTCTATACTTCATTACACCTTACTCCCGTTAACAAGACACTAAAATAAATTAATATGTATGACTATATGGTAACACACGTTACACGAGAGCCTAATTATTTACGTGTTCAGCGTATTTCTTTTACAAATAGACCAGTTTAGTAATTGGCGTTGCCGTAGCAGGCAGATCACAGAAATTATTCCATGTGTGGGAAAGTCCTCACATTTGATTATTTTCAGCACAGCACTGACTTCGGACATTGTACAGACTTCTGCGTTTTAGCAGTTTCATCCCGGCCCTCTTCTGCACAACCTATTATTCTATCTACTGTCGAGGTTTGTAAGAGCACATTTATGTTATTTATGTCTGCAAATGGAATGAATGTGTTACAGAGAATGTACTTCTACATATTGATGTCTGCATGTGTGTATGCATATATACCTATAACAAACTCGCTGACCTCCACGGGGCGGTCCAATTAGAACCAGCCCATTGTCCCAACCCATGTATTCTCAGGCTCTCCCACCATTTAGTCCTTGAACATACCTGCCCTTGCTTGTGTAATGGTCGAAAGGCTAAATGGTCTATCAATTTTTGGGTAGTCCCACCAGGGACTACCCTCTGTGTGTAAAGTAGACTTAGCAAATCAACAATGTTACTCCCACTGGTAATATCCTGCCTGTGGTGTGAGTAGCAGTGCTTTGCTCACTCCTGTCCAGCTGGATATGACATATGCTGACAGCACTATATAATACTGGGGTTCTTTCTTCATATATATATATATATATATATATATATATATATATATATATATATATATATATATATATATATATATATATATATTATATATCTGTATATACTTATATACATTTCCTATGCTGGGCACTGCTTAGACCCGGCAAGTGCACTCAGACTTGCTTACTGGTACTTATATGTGTTTACTGCTGCTTATTTGTGCTCACACCTGCTTACTAGTGCCTTATTCATTATGACTGTGACACTTTGCTTGAATTATATTTAAGTTAAATATCTCATGCAATACTCATGTCAGTTTTATGGCAAAATGACATTCATTCCACATGGAAAATGATATGTGCTATTGTTGGGCTTGAACCATGAATGCCTGTTTGATAGGTGAATGCTCTAAACACTACACTATTGACACTTATGTTGATTCTGCATGTTTTTCTCTATTTGAATGAATATGATGTGTAAGCTACGCTCAGTAGAGGACAGCAATGTGCAGACATGCTGCGCTTTGCTTAGACCTTCGATATTGCTGCAATTCGAATGTATAATAGGGACATGGGGACAGGGAATCTAATTGTGACACTTCTAGGGACAAGGCTCTACATTCCACTACGTGCTTGTGTGTTTACTACTTAGATTTTATTTCACTGTTCATGGACACTCTTGTATGCTTAGCATACATTTTGGTATCCACGGACACTGACTTACTGACTTACTATTAGGGGTGGGCACTACTATTAGGCATAGTAAGTTTTGCAAGTGTCAGGGCATGTTTACGTCTCAGTAGAGCACTTGTACATGCCCCCTGCACTCGTACACATTTCCTGTGCACATCGAGGGTGTGGCGGCACGCCCTCATACATATTCATACGGCGCTGTCGTGCCATCTGTAGTGAGGACGCCTGGTGCAAGGCTAAAACCGTCCTTGCGCCGAGCTATTTGAATCCCGGGGTCAGTCTCTTTAATTGATGTCAAGTGTGTTCCCAAGAAGACTGAATGCTGTAATTAAATCAAAAGGTGCTTCAATTAAGTATTAGTTTAAGGGTGTGCACACACAACAAATTATTAGTTTATGGGTGTGCACACTTATGCAACCAACATAT
This sequence comes from Protopterus annectens, assembly GCF_019279795.1. Classification (NCBI taxonomy): domain Eukaryota; kingdom Metazoa; phylum Chordata; order Ceratodontiformes; family Protopteridae; genus Protopterus; species Protopterus annectens. Next base: position 382,379,889 of record NC_056725.1, read on the forward strand.
TGTCGTTTTTTTTAGTTTTTATATTTTTCCCCTAACAGATTTGTTTGTTTTTCAATTGAATTGTACAGGTTATAGGTCACATTAAAGATGGGAAAAGTTTTGAAATGATTTGTTGTGGTCTCATTTTTTTATATCACAAAAACCTGGCATTTTAACAGGGGTAAGTAAACTTTTTATATCCACTGTACATCCAGAGTGTTTCTCCTTGGGCCTCCACTGAAAATTGGCTTAATTCCAAGTCGTAATTTCCTGATTAACAAATAAAATTATTTTTGCACAATATCTCACTAACCACTCAAGCTGCACAGTACTGCTAAATGCATTTTCTTCTTATTGCTGTAAGCTTTCATATGAGGCTAAGCAACTCTATGTTGCTTGATTGTTATGATATTTAAACAACTATGACAATTGTGCAATATAAATAGTAGATGAATAGTATTTAAAATCTGTTTAGATACATCAGCTGGAAGTTGAACATCAAAGCAGTTGTGCTTTTCCATCTTATAAGCTTTATAAGGAAATCTTTATATACCTGGTTTTGAAATTATTCATATAAAACAGACAAGCAATATTTAGTGCCGAGGTGCATAACTAGGATGATCCAAAAGAAATGCTAGATGCAGTCTGAAAACAACAAGCAGATATACTTAGCTTTAAGACAGATTCCCATAAAAACCAGGAATTCAGGATGCTTGTATATAAAATCATTAAAGGCAAAACTCTCTCAGACAGAAAATTCTGACATTAGGATCTGAAGCAACATAGCACACACAGCACCACACAAAATCCAACATAATACACATAACCCCTTATATGCTGAGGTTCTTAAGACTAACGTCTCTAAACCTGAAAGGCCTCCAAAATGTAACAAAGGTGTAAAAATCCTCAGCAGTACTCTACATCTATAAAACCCACCAGTACACATAGAACAAGGAGCACCAAAGTCATGGATACTGCATACTAATCTCATAAAGCAGGCATCCATCTAACCAAACATCCTAATCATTGGTGACTCCTTTGCAAGGCATACAAATGTGCCTCTTACCAGGCTGAGCACCGAAAGAGTGACGGCCAGTTGCATGTCTGTTGCCAGGATCTGCCAGATCACTCATGCACTCATGTCTTTGAATAACAGGTACAGGTATGACTCTGTCATAGTACATGTGCAGATCAGTCTTTGAATAACAGGTACAGGTATGACTCTGTCATAGTACATGGTCAGATCAATGACTTGCTGTGGATCTGTTCTAACAGACGTATTTCAAACTATATGCTATTTCCTTGGCTTTTAGCAAAGTTTGAATGAAAACAATAAGGAAGTTTTATTTATTTGCTAACTATACTGCTGAACTAGTGAGGTGTGCCTGCTCGTGTACAAACCAACACAAAAACCTATAACTGGAATATCATACAATGTATATAAGTGACAAGCTAACTAGCTTGTGCCATAAATTAGGGAACATATTTTGTGACACACTTTTTGCCAATTTTCAGAAGCTTGTTCCCTAGACCTAAAGCAGAAGATATTTCATTTATCACTAAAATATTACCACCTAGGGCCAGTATACATAAATGAATTTGAGAAACAGGGCATTGTCAGGATAAGCAACTTGATCCAACTATGGGAATAAAACCTTGGACTATGAAATGCAGCTCCCCTACACCCTGGAGTTTTAAACAGATGTGTTATATTGACAGATAATTGTCATTAAACTGTTTCTTGCTTTATACAATAACTACAAAATGATGGAAGTTTAGATAGTAATGTGCAGAGTGATTTCTCAGGGGTTCCTATCAGATAGTCGAACTTGCAAGTTCGAACCTCATATGGTCGAGATCGTAAGTTTGAATTTGCAGAAGTTTGAGTGCTGCAACGGAAATCTCCATAAGGGGAGGTTTCCGTTTTGTTCGATGTGGTGCGATCTCAGAGTTGGTATATTTAAGTAGCGGGGGGGTGTGGGGGGCACTGGTGGGCTTGCCCCCCTGCTTACAACAGTTTATTTTGTTTTGCTTTCATTTTTTTTATCCATAGTCGAAGTTTTTTAACTCGGAACAGGATGGTTCAAACATTCCGTGTTCAAAGTTATTAAACTTCGACTATATGATATAGACCCATCTCTCAGTGGTCTATATTTCACAAATGCCACTGAAAGAGTATTTGTACTACATTATTTTACAGATAATGCAGGTTATAAAATCAGCCATACACGATGAGCCTAATCTGTTACAGCAATTTATTTCACTTTGTTTCCCAGTCCATAAACAGGATTATTAACCTTTTGGTTAGCATTGCTAGCGAGATGCTGCATCTCCAGGCCAGTTGAAAGTAAATGGCTTGTTGCATCATTCATTTTATCTAGAAAAAAGTATTAACTCTTACACAATATAAGCATTAATAATGCACAGAAGGCAGCCTCTGCAGCAATAAAATGCAGGTGGAAATGCACCAGTGTGTTTCTAAACTGTTCCATTTTCATCCAACATGTTTTTTTTCTGTTTATGTTTCAGTATGCCCTTGATTATTTATGGTAATATATTTTAAGTTGTTTATATTCAGTTCAGGAGATGAGGTACATGACCTTTTCTATTTCATGCACTGTAGAGTGAGAGTTTTCAGTTCAGCAAATTGGATGTCTTATACCTGAGAACCTGTGCTGTCAACACTGGTGAGGAAAAATGTAACTATGCATTATTTGATAAATAATAACTGTATTACTGTGCTATATTTCATCTGTAAAAGGTCAAACGATGTTTAGAATTATGAACTGGGTGCTCCAGTTAAATCATGTTTCCTGGATTTCATAGATATTCCAAGATCAGTCAGTCTTATGACCATTCATGTCTTGCCAATACTCTCCCTCACGCTGCACATCCTTTCTCGAGGAAGGCCATAGCAGTTAATCCCAGAGTAAATGTGTAGTTATTCATCCAGTCTATTCTAGTTGTTTGGGAGATGCTGGGTTATAAACCTATCCCTCCACCATGTTTTACTTATCTGGTGGTGAAGATTTAGGTCACTGGTTCTAGTATTGGTTGAATATTGCACTTGTGGAGAATCAGGAGCTCCAGGACAACTGCTGTCTAATTAGGTCATAAGTGAGGCAGAGATCTCCCTTCACAATTCTATAAGATATTGAATAAAGGGATAAAGTTTATTACTTGTCTTGGTAAATCGTGGACTTTAGGCCTGGGATCTTTATAATTATTTGATATGTTTAGTGAGATACAGCATAAGGGTGGCCACAGTGGTGTAGCGGTTAGCATTGCCACCTCACAGCAAGAGGTTCTCTGGTTCGATTCTCGGCTGGGGTGCCTTATGTGTGGAGTCTGCATGTCCTCCCTGTGGTCATGTGGGATTCCTCCAGGTGCTCTGGTTTCCTCCCACACTCCAAAGAAATGCAGTAGGTGGATTGGACACTCTAAATTGGCCCTAGGTGTGTGTGTGTGTGTGCCATCTGTGGAAGGCTGGGCACCAGGCTGGCAATTCAACACTGTAAAACTCCACTGCCAATCATGAGCAGACAGATGATCTGCTGTGGCGACCCCTAACCAGGAAAAAGCCAGAAGAAGAGTGAGATACAGCATAATGGGGTGTTTACTTGATAACTGACCTGATCAGTGCTAGGTGTAAGAGAGTGATTACCACTTTAAACTTTGATGATATTCTTTTGACAATTAGCTGTGATAAGATAAATGATTTCCTGACTACCATTTGTCACATGATGGTCAAAAGAAAGGGAGTTATCAACCCAAATACAAAGTCCACAACTACATTTTCATTTTATACTGGCATGTTGTCGATAAATTATGATGAGGGGAGGGGTTGCATGTTAGCATTTAGTTTGCGTCACTTTCATACTTTCATACTTTCTGATGATGCACTTGCAATTTGTACTGTGTGGGATCTGTCATTCAGCCAGTTTGATATCCACATCACATATTAATTAGTTGGCAAATACTAATTGGCTAGTAGTGGTGTGGGTAGAGTGAATCCTGTAGCTTGTGTACAGTGAGCTTTGAAGGTGTTTTGTACTCTTAAACAGCCATGCAGTGAATACTCAGAGTTCAGATCACAATTGTTTTATTTCTTTTGTTAGCTTAGTTAGTCAGGGTGAGCAGGCAGCATGTCAGCAGAAGAGTATGGAAAGCTGACAAGGATCTAGCTGGCAGAGATGTGCCAGGCTAGGGGACTGGTGCATGGAAACCTGACTAAGGCAGACCTGATTGCAGCCTTGGTTACAGCTGCATCAGGAAACAGCAACCAGGAGGACAATCAGACTGGCAGCAGAGATATAATTCTCTCAGAGTATGGACAGCTCAACCTTTCTGCAGTGGACTTAAAAATCCAGCTGGAGCTAAAGAGACTTGAGATGGAGGCCAGGTGTGTGGAATTAGAAGCATATGAGAGACTACGAAGTTTGCAGGCTGAGGAGAATGAGAAACTGTTATGTCTGTGTCTGCAAGCTGAGAAACAAGAGAGGCAGAGGCAGCATGAGATGGGAATGCTGACTCTTCACCAGAGTCATGGAGGTAATGGGGAAGGGAGTAACTGGACCCCAGAAGCATAAAAGGTCAGTAAATTTCTTCCGCAGTTTAAAGAGGGGGATAATTCTGATAGTTTCATTCATATATTTGAGAGGGTATGTGAACAGTATGAAGTTGACCAAGGGCTCTAGGTATGGTTCCTGACCCCCTTACTCCATGGTAAAGCTGTAACTGCATTAGCTAAAATGTATGAGACGCCCTCTCTGGTGTTAGTGGTGACTATTGAGGCTCCTCGATTGCTGGGCCAGGGCAAGGGCGTCACACAGGTAACACAATCATGTATTAGCCAGTATGTACAGTGATCACAGACAAACTAGAAAATTGTCTTTGCTATAAAGTATTAGAGGCTTATAAATGTGGATCTGCTCAAACAAAACCATTATTTTTACTCTCAGCACTTTCCTAAGATGAAGCTAACAACTGGAGTCCTGATAACCCTAACTCTGCCTTTAAACATAATGCAGAAGTTGGACTGAACTAGTGATTAGGGACTGGCTGAATGAGCTTGCATTTCTACTCACAGTTACTTCATAAGAATAATATAGTCTTCAGAGACCATACCACTCTAACTCCATCCCCATCCCCAATTCCAATCTTAAATGTAACTTTGAGGACAATAGTTAGACTGCTGATTATAGATGTGCCTGAAATTATCTTCTAGTCCTAGGACTTTGAAGACTGTCATTAGGCTCAGAGGTCAGTAGTTAATGCTTATGTATATTAACTATTGCCTTTGTAATACGGCTCATATAAAATCTAAGAGGGACCAGTCTGACCATTAACAAGTAAAATTAAACTCTGCCTTCAGACTCCAAAGTAAATAATCTCAGCCTTGAACCTGTAACTACTGCTGCATTTATGGCTAGAGTTAGTGTGGCCTTTTGGATAAGAACAATGTTTACAAGGTTATTAAGGACTATGCCTAGTGCTGTAGTTAACACAGAGTATTGTTTACAAGGTTATTAAGGACTCTGCTTGGTGTTGTAGTTAAGAACAGAGTAATGTTTACAAGGTTATTAAGGCCTATGCTTAGTGTAGTTAAGACAGAATAATGCTTACAAGGTTATTAAGGATTATGCTTATTGTTATAGTTAACACAGAGTAGTGTTTACAAGGTTATTAAGGATTATGCTTAGTGCTGTAGTTAATTCAGAGTAATGCTTACAAAGTTATTAAAGACTATGCTTAGTGTTGTAGTTAAGACAGGGTGATGTTTACAAGGTTATTAAGGACTATGCTTAGTGTTTAGTTAAGACAGAATAATGTTTACAAAGTTATTAAGGACTATGCCTAGTGTTGTAGTTAAGACATAGTAATGTTTACAAGGTTATTAAGGTATTCTTAGTGTTGTAGTTAAGAGAGTAATGTTTACAAGGTTATTAAGGACTATGCTTAGTGTTGTAGTTGAGACAGAGTAATGTTTACAAGGTTATTAAGGACTATGCTTAGTGTTTAGTTAAGACAGAGTAATGTTTACAAGGTTGTTAAGGACTATGCCTAGTGTTGTAGTTAAGACAATTGTGCAGCAGCAGATGAAGGCTGTAGACATAAATGGGAGATTTTTACACTCATACATATTACTTGTGACTCACATTAAGCAGATGTACACTTCCAACAAATGCTTTCTTACATTTATTTAATGGTGGAGTTTCATATGTGAGAATGCCAAAAGAAAAATTTTTACACTCCTTATATTTCTCAAGCAAGCCAATAAGTTTGCTCTCTGCAAATTTCACTGGTTCTAACTGTCTGAGTTTTGCAGACCTTTTGAAGGTTGTGTTCAAGCTATTTCATCAGTATGTGTTTGCATCCTAACATGTATATCTGTCAGATTCCCTGTTGCTCCCTTTGTATCCACTCCTGCCATGCCCTAATGTACACTAGCTGGAAGATATGACCACATTTCCTAAAGAATGTCTTCAAGGGCTAGAAGGCTCAATGGAAGATAAGGCCACATAGGATTCACACATGGGTCCTCAGAGAATACAGTGTACCCCTGGCAACCTTAATAGTAGGTTACAACGTTTAGTTTTGGTCATTTATTACACACTACTTGGACAACAGTGGTCTACTCCACACAGCTATCCTGTCATCCCCAATTGGACAACACACAGTTGTAATTACCAAATATACACCTAATTTTATACATGATATTAGTCTTTCTTAAACACCTTTATTGAATTATGACTTGTGGCATAGGCACATTTATATTTACATAAAAGTAGTCAAACTGTATTAACAAGTTAACATTAACAAACATTATGCTTCACATATATTGCTATATATCATATAACCCAAGAGTAAATTATTCAATTACTGTCCCCTTTTTTAAACAAGAAGCAGTATATTACAATTTTACATACTCTGTATATTTTGTTAACTGCTAAGGCTATTTTACAGATATGTATTTTCATTATGCTCTTGCTGTCTCTCCCTAAATGTAATTCTGACGTATTCCCATGTAGAGACTGAAATCAGTCACTTGAAACCAGTGCTCTACTCCAGTAAACAAATTTGAAATAAAATAAAAACAATGTCTGCATGCATTACTCAGACTGAAACCCAAAATACATAAAGCCTTGAAAGTAGGAAAACTGACTGAATGCCATTCTTTCCATTTGTGGTGTTCAGCTTTTTTTCTGATCACTTGAAGTCTCTTATTGTTAAAGATCATGTCTAAAAGGGTGAAACGACCTAAGTTTTTTGCATACAAAAAGTGATCCCATGCAGTTATTTGTTATGCAAAACCTGAAGGCCGTTTCACTCCAGTTTACAAATAAAATTACTGTAAAAATTGCTTCTAAAAGCAGAAGTGTAAACTTTACACAGATGTGTTTATGGCATTAATGTTATTGGGTGGGAAGGAGGCGATCTGTCACCTTGGGTTCCAGTACTAATTATGCTGGATTAGGGTGGGTAAGTAATTGTATATTAAGTTATGTAATTGTCAAACTTCTAAATTAACAGTTTGGCAAAAAAAACTAATGGGTAGCATTTTGCTGAACTGTTAATTTTCACAGAATGTCCAGATTTTTGCCTCATATTTTTGATACATTTTTCATAAAATTGTGGTTTTCTGGTAAATTAGTGGCAAATCATTGAAGACTGAAGTTAGAAAATAATAACAGACATTTGAGTTTCAGACTTCATGCCCTTCAGAAAATTCATGCTAATGCAAAACCTTTTAGTCTATCAACATTCTAAGTTTGCAGGAGTAATATTTAAAAATTGTCCCTATTTTGGGCATTTGTCCCACTTTAATACATGGCTTTGTCCAGATTTCTTGCTCTAAGCAGTTGAGAGGTATGAGTTGGATGTAGATGCCACTCTAGAAAGAAGTATAAGAGGTCTTCATTTAAGACTGGTAGCTTGATTTTGGCCCAGTAAGGACCTGTAAGATAACAAAGACATATAGCACATGGAATGGGATGTATATGCAAGGGAAAAGATCCATAAAAATAACATGAAAGGGGTTTTTGTGTAGATTTATTGGCTCTCTGAACTCAGAGATTGGTGTGGTCCTGTAAAAGGACAGTAAGCTGGCATTCAGCCACAGAAGCATGCTTTGGATTACAGACATTGCTAGCAAAAAAGGGTAGCTTTAAACAAGGTCAGACATGTTAGCTTTTCTGCCCACCCACGTGTTTGGCTCCAAATTACAAACTAGAACTTCATAACTGATTCATATTCGTTGTGACCATAGCTGGACATGGGGTAATCATAGTCACCAAAAATTCATATTTTTCTATCTGAATTTTAGATACTGAGAGAAAAAGTTTACTTTTTATTTAGTTACTGGGTGACTTAGCAGAAGGGAAAGAGTTGGAAGTGTAATACCACAGCTCATTAGACTTCCAGTTAGTTAAGTCACATGGTTGTGCTGCAGGAGTAGTAAGGTTTTTCAATAAGGAAATAACTGATTTAGAAAAAAATATTTCAGTGAGAACAGGGTTCTCTGGGCAATCAATGAGAAAGATATGAACTTGGACTTTGGAGAATGGGAATACGGTGACAGTACTAGGATAGTAGATGAACAGAGGCTTAAGAAGGCCTAACTGCAGCCATCACCATGAGAGTGGACTTTTGTAAGGGAGGAAGAGCACAGAACTGCAGAAGTTTATTTATTTATATATTTTAATGTCATTGAACAACTCTAGTTAATGGATTTAGTCAACAGCATAAAGTTCTGTTCCAGTTCAGTCACTTGTCAATTGATTATCTGGAGTTCATTGGACAGGTATTAACAACGGGCGAACAAACTGAACCTTCCTACATTCTGTTCATTGTGTGTGTTGTTGTTTGTCTTTCGGCTTTTCCCAGTTAGGGGTCGCCACAGTGGAACTCCGGTCCGCTAATGATTGGCAGTAGATTTTCACAAACGCCGAGGTGCCGGCTCGACGTTCAACCTTCAACGAAGGCACGCCCATTTACGCATGTCTTTCAAATGCCCACCCAACCACAGGGAGGACATGCAGACTCCACACAGAAGGCACTCCCTGCACTCCAGCTGAGAATCGAACGGGAGAATCTCTTGCTGTGAGGCAACAACGCTACCACTGCACCACCGTGTAAGTTTCTGTTCATTCTGTATGTGAACTTGAAATTTATAATGTTCAGACAGACCTGTTTGGGAGAGCAGGATTGTTAAAGAATCATTCTGTTTTTGACAGCTGTAGTGGTTCTCTGGAGCCAGCGATTCCCTCCCCTCTAAACAAAGATTAGCACAGCAATATTTAAATGTGTATAAAGGTATAAATGAATGGAAATGATAACTACTGCTGGTGTGCAGTGACATTGATGGGGAACACTCAGCATGAGGAGTTAGGAATTGCAATGTCTTGTCACAAAACTAACAGGTAATTAGCTGGCGACATCTGATATTTCTGGTGGTGTCTGCAGGCTGTCTCATTCCCTCACATTAAAAGCAGATGCAGTCACACAATAATGTGCATGTGCAGGTAGCTGAGGACATTGGGGACTTCAGGTGACCCTTCTTTTTTAAAAGTAAACTGACATATACACTTACATTGGAGCTTTCATGAAGTTCACTATAAAAAAAACAAACAAAAAAAAAAACAACTAAAAAAACTAAAAAAAAAAAAAAAAACTGGCAATACAGCAAACAGTGGCAACAGTGGTAACTCAGGATATGGCAGGAAGACAAAAACTCTGGATGAGTCAGGCAGAGAGATTGCTGACATCATGGCAGGTAGAGGGCTGAGCAGAAAGTCCATCACAGCCCTGTAGCCACAATCTTTTGGTCTTCATTACCCCTATTGTGTGCTATCAGATCCATTAATTTCCCATCACTAGATTGACAGCCAAATGAGATGGGACATCATCCCAGCAGATATCAGCAGTGGTTTGGATTTTTCTTTTATGCGTACTATTCCCTGCACACACATGGTGAAGTGTGAGGGAGGGGACATGTACCATGCCCCCACCCCAAAGCACAAGTGGCATTTCTCTCAGATCAACACCAGGGAAATCATACCACCCACTGCTTCCCTGACTGCATGCAAGCTGCACTTTTAAAGACAGAGAAAGATGAGACAAAATAGTTCAAATGGAACTGAAAGAAGACAAAAGACTAGAAGAGAAGACAACTCAGTAAAACAGATCCTGAATTTGTTGGGATAAGACAATCCATTGCCAGTCCAGGCATGTCATGGCAATTCTAAAGAAAGTGATCAGGAAAAGTAAGAACACAAGACTAAGACAAGAAAAAGGGCAAAAATATTTCTTGGAAAGATAGTGTTGCTAAAGATAATGAAACAGAAATAATGGGAAATGATGTAATCATGACACTTGTACCAGACAGGCAAAAAAAGCATTACTGAAGAGTAGAAATAGTTGAAGAAAGTAATGTTTATTTCTGGTGTATAAACAATACAGCTATAATGACTGATTTTTTTTTTATTTCAAAATATATCTGAACATTCTGAGTTCATCACGTGTTTAATAAATGCAACTTTACCCTCATTTTATACTCTAAGAGTACCTCAAATTATACAGCTTTCAAATGTGCAGTGGATCTCTATAGCCAGAACAAGTTGATGGTTCTCTAACAAAAGGTAAATAACGCTAGAAACTAGTAAGCACCTAGAACGTGTAGTCATGATAATTGATGAATGAGATGAGATGTGTTGCTCTGTAGAAAATCCCTACTCTACCCTAAGACAATAGCATATAGGAGCAATAAATGCACAGAGCATGTAGGGATAATACTGTAATAAAGAGTGAAGAATTTAGGACAAGACAAGAAGGGGGGGGCGTTAAACTGTGCCTAAGTTGCTTTAGAGACATCAGCAAAAGCTGGAAAACAATTGAAGAAAGAGCAGGTTGTATAGCAAAGCATCTGGCAAACGGATCAGGAGATTAAGACTTGCAGCGGGACTGTCCACATGCCCGAGCTACAGAAATGGCAGAGATGTTGAAAGTTAAGCTGGAAGATGAGGGCTGTTGTGGTTTGGCTCCCCCCTTGTGACAAAGTGCAGTGACCCCAATGGTGATTACAAGAAGAAGCAGGGATGCAGCACCTCCCTGGTGAGTGTGTATGGATTTGTATCGAACACAAAATTACTGTTTGTTTTTTATGTTAACTTTTCTGAAAAAGCATTTAGCTGACTTTGAATTCACTTTATTTATTTAAGAAAGTGTATGACAAGCACATGTCTTAAAGCATCCAGTCTCAACTGTGCAATAATTCTGTGGCCTGGAAATCAAGGTCAGCAAGTTTTTGTTTGTTTATTTATTTATCTTTTGTTGACAGGGTTAGTCCCACTAAGCTGGTGGCCTCTTTTCAGAGGAGACCCAAGGTGGTATTTACACTGCTTGGGAAAATTTGGACAGAACATCAGGGAAATTTCCCTACGTTTTCAATAGGTACCGTGGGATCTTTTACATCTACCTAAGCTACCACTAACAAGCAGATGGGACCTTGGTTTAGTGTCTCATCCAAAAGACAGGACACTCAGGAGTGCAGCACCTTCCTAAGGCTGCACTGTAATGTCAGTAATCCAGTCACCTGGAGTTGGAATGGAACCCGTAGCCTTCAGGTCTTCCAGCACCAAATGTGAGTGAGTTATATGACACTGAACACTAAGTATCGAGATACCTTTGCTGGCACACAGAAGCAGCAGGATAAATACCAAGTCATCCTTGCATACAACAATGTCTCTGGCAGTGACAAATACAGCCCTCTAGACCTCTTATGTGGCAATGAACTATGAGTTGCTGAAATGTCTAATATTTTTAACAACATTTTAATTATTCTCTGCTTAAGTGGTTTACAAGATATGTAAAACAAAGCTGTCACTATAAACAGCTTTCAGAAAGGGATCATTGGCAGTAAGAACATAGCTTGTGCTTTGTTTTGAAAAACTGCAAAAAGATAAACACAGTATTGGTCAGCCGAAGAGAATGTGAAATATGACTACATGTATGGTCCAGCGAATACGACATTAATGTTACCGGCACATAACTAGGGAATACTGAATGTCTATACTTTGTCCATTTCATTTTCTGACAGCCAAAATCACTTATCTGCTAGGAGTCATATCCCACCATTGTTCACAACAACCACCCCTTAGAGTTATGATAAGAAAATATGAGGAAATTCACACAGAAAGTTATTAAATAATACTAGTTCCCATCACATTTATTTATTATGTTTAGCCATCTGGTGCTACTGAAACCAATTGTGCCCTTAGTCCTTTTTATAGTTCTGACCTTGCCATAATGCAGGACTCTTCTATCTAATCCTTGTCAGTATTTCCAGATGTGTGCTTCCTACACCGTGCACATACTGTAATTTCCCTAAGAGATCTTTTGCTAAATTATTAAGGGCCAAGAAAGATGGTTTCTCTGTGGAAGACTAGGAGTCCACAGGCAACTGTCCAATTGGCAGTAGCTACACACTAGACACACTTCTCCACACCATTTTAAAATATCTGCTGATTTAACCCCCACCCTATACTGATATACCAGTTCTGCTCAATTCGTGGAATATATCAGAAGATAATATGCCATGTTTGGTTACTGTGCCCTGGCATTGAATAGAAGGCCTGTTGCTATTTCATTCTTTTCAACAAAAATGACCCTACCTCCAGCCAAAGCCCATTCCTGAGCTCAGTCCATGCTAGCAAAGATGGACTTGCAGCAAGGATCCAATTTCATTGAAAGATTTTCAGTAGTAAGGGAAAATAAACGAGTGAACTCTGGAGCAAGGTAAATGAAGTCAAAGTCTACATGTGAAGGTGTTGTGCGTTCAGAATTTTCTGAATGCTGAGTTTTCTATTTGATATAAAATATATGAGTCATGGAACATTGTTATTTATTTTTTCAGGGAAATTTCTGGTGTTGTTTTTAAAATGAAGTAGAGTTTGTGGAAATGAAATCTAGATCTTTATGATGCAGTTCAATCTTATGTCATCGTACTGTCTAAACCACCTTAAATAGTGCTAGAGATACCTTGCATTTATAATATTAAAGGTGAGTTTTAGTCTGAAGGCAATTTTAAGGAAAGAGGTTTAGCAAAATAAGAAAGGTTGTGCAAAAAGAATACGCCATGTGTAAAATGAATTTAATTTGTGCATCTCCACAAGAATGAAAGGAAAGGAAAGTAAACTTTCATCTCAGGCAAATCTGATCATATCATAATTTACTTAGTATGTGAAAAACTAAACAGTAATGCAGTCTGAACAGATATTTTAACCGTCTTGAATATGCTAAAACACTTAATGTGTTGGAGGTCCTTGTTTCTTCAAAATTCTGCTGAACAGTAACTAGCTGTTTTTTAGAGCACAATTAATTTTGATAAATAATGCAGTGTTAAAGTGTAGAGAGTGACCACACTGAACTATTCTAAGAATGCAAAATACCTTTTCCCATTACATGCACGTCTGCAGTTAATGACACAGTAGTTAAATCATTTGGAAAAAACTGCTGAACATCTCAAAACCTGCTTCTTGTAAAGAAAAGAAACCCTGACATAGTTAATTTTCCTCCCTATGTTAAGTACATGCTTCCAATGGCAAATGTGTGTGGTTTAGCATCTTCATATGCCGGAGAGCACATGTGACATATAAGAATCAGTAGTCTCAGCGGAACATAGGACACAGCATATTTTATTAATGAGAGGATTAAACATATCTTCTATTTCTACTGACATACATTTCTTTCTTTCTGTTTTGGAACCTCACTTGAAATGTAAGGCCAGATTATTTCCAAAAGCCATGAGATGTAAAACATTGGATGTGGCTTCAAAGCTACAATCAGATACCTAGTAAGAAAGGACCTACCCAAGATATGTAGGCTCCATGACTGTGATGTATTACACAAGCCCATATCAAGATATATCTCTGAAAATATTGAGCTATCAAGTCTTCTCATTGCAAAAAAATGTAACTAATGCAACTTTACACTTTTCAGTGCAGTATCTTTTTCAATTCTATTTCTCAACAATTACAGCATTTTTAAGCTGTCACAGCAGAAGGAATATGCATAGGCTGGACAGACTATTTTTCAGGACAACACCAAATGTGATGCATTAGTGTACAGTGAAACAGTAGTTTCCTTTATTGTCAGTACAAAATAGTCAAGCTGGTTATCACCATATTTGTTTCTGAGTAACTGTTACTATAAACTAAGTTCTAAGAAGCAGCTATTTGCCTGTTACATCCATACATTTTCAACATTGCTTTAACTGTTTTCAAGGCTGTGGGGGTCTGGAGTATGTCTAGGGATACTAAAGGTGTAATTCAGGAAGCAACCCTGATGAATATACTCGTTCATTGTCAGGGTGTAAGACAGGAAACAACCCTGGTGAATATGCTAGTTCATTGCCAGGGTTGCTCCCTCCCTTACACTTTTCACATTCCATGACATAATCCCCAGTGAAGCAGTCATCCTGTAGCATAAACCACGGGTTGTCACAATCAGCTGCAAGCAGTTGTCAGGGAAGGCTCTAAGATCATCAGAAACTAGGCCGAGGACCTAAAAGTTAACTGGAGAGAAAGCACAAGAGTTCAAAGAATAATATGGGGCTCTAGCACCACAGGAAGAAGACGAAGCGGAAATATATAATCACATCACCACAGTGGTCAGGAAATCCTTCTACGTGGCTCATCTCATCACAAAAGGATTCTCATCCAGAAAAAAAGAGGTCATTGTTCCCCTCTACTCATCACTCATTAGACCCATTATAGAGTACAACGCCCCTTTTGGTATGTACCTCACAAGACATCTACAACTGGAAAGACCACAGAAATACCTCACAAAGACGATTACTGGCCTCAAACAGATGCCCTTTAAAGACCGTCTTAAAAGCTACAGCTTTACTCCATCGCATATCGTCTACTCAGGGGAGATCTCTGCCTAACATACAAAGCTATGTCAATCCCAGAGCTGTTGGACATGCTCCACTTAAAGAAATCCCAATCCCTCTGAGCTACACGCTCTAGGGACCTTAACCTTGTCACCACAATAAACAGAACATGCTGGAGGGATAGATTCCTGTCCCAGAGACTTCCCATACTCTGGAACAGACTACCTATCTATGTCAAACAGAGCTCCTCATTAGCACTCTTCAAGAAAAATCTTGATGATTGGATGGGAAATGTGAAATTCACCCCGGGGATCACTTCTGTGGCTCTGCTCCACAGGGGCACAGGAAAATAATTTTCTTGGGTGGCGAAAGCCAGGGTACATTTTTTGGCTAGGCTTGTATGGGCCCTAGGGCCTATAGCCTAGTACCTACCTATGAACCTATGAAGAAGAATGGCAGCACCTCAAAACTGTATATGTGAGGATTATAGAACAGATATGTGGCCAAGCCAGATATAAAAAATAAAGTATATAAGGAAAGCTGGTGGTGGAATGCAGAAGTCCAGGAAGTCAACAAAAGAAAGGAGTGCAGGAAAAAGAGAGAGACAGAAAAGAAAGATTACACTAAGAAGGAATCCTGGATGGCTAACAAAGAGACTAAGAGAGGAGTTGGAGCAGCAAACAACAAGGCATCAGAGGCATTATCAGCTTCAGGAAAGTGTCTTGGTAGAGGGTGAAAAGAAACTATCAGGTTGCAAGGCAAAGACAGAAAGATAAAGAAGATAGACACCTTTCATAAGAGATGCAGCAACAACCTGGTCACCAGCCCACAGGAAATCAAAGACAAATGGGAGGCCTACTTTTAGCAGCTTCTGAATGAAGAAAACTCACAGAAGCTATGCTGCCCCAGATACAGCCTATGCTGAAAGAAGAGGAGGAGCTCACCCTAGAAGAAATAAGAAAGCATTGAAGAAAATGAAGCCAGGGAAAGCAGCAGGCTCAGATGAAGTCACAGCAGATATGATCAAGATGTTGGTTGAGATATGGGAGGAATAGTTCCTGCGGGTACTCGTAGCAGTATGGAAAGAAAGGAGTATCCCAGATGACTGGAGAATAAGCCAGTGTTAACCAGCAAAGGGAACATTCACAACTGTGTGCAGTACTGAGGTATCAAACACCTGTCACACTGCATGAAAGCTCTGGAGGGTGTGATTGATACACAACTATGTAGAGTAGTATAAAGAAAGATGGGAGATGAGAAGTATGGATTCAGATAAGAATACAACAGAACTAATATGATGTTTGCAGTAAGTCAGATAGTTGAATAAAGCTAGAGATGAGGAAAATAGAATTGAAGAAAGCATATGACAAGTTCCCAGGAAAGCTGATTTGCGCAGTTCTGCAGTGCTTCAAATTCCCAGTAACAATAGTAGAATTAGTACAGGCTATGTACAAGGACCCAAGGACTCAACTAAGAACAGTTTTCAGTCTCACAGAGGGGTTCCCAGTTGGTGTGGGTGTGCATTGGGATTCAGGTCTGAGCCTACTGCTGTTCATAACTGGTTATGGACTACATTAATAAACAGGTCATGGAGGAAAGTTCAACAAAGCTGCTGTATGCAGGTGATGTGGCATTAAAGGTGGATTTCATCAAAAGATAAGGCAATGGAATGCAAAATTGAAGGCACATGGGATGAAAATGAGTGCAGGTAAGACAGATGTCATGGCAGTAAATGGTGGAAAAAGAAGCTAAGAAATGAGATAAAAGGGAAAGTAGTGGAACAGGGTAACAGCTTCAAGAATCCGGAAGGAGTGGTTGAGGAGAAGGGAAGAATTAATGAGGAGGTTAAAGCTAGAATCAGAGGGGCTGCAGTCATCTGGCACAGAGTGTAAGGGGTAACGTGTGGCAAAGGAATGCCATAGAAGCTGAAGAGTAAGTGTGTAAGACAGTGGTGCGACCAGTACTACTGTATGGTACAGAAACCTGGGCAGTGAAGACAGAGCAGCTGAGGAAGCTAGAGGTGATGGGGATGAAGTATCTGAGATGGGTGGTAGAATACACACTGTGGGACAGATGAAGAAATAAGGACTTCTGAGCAGAAGCCAAAGTAGCTCCAATTGCAGAGAATGTCAAAGAGAACAGATAATGGTGGTTTGGGCACATGCAGAAAAACAAACATCAATCTTGTGAAGAAGATTTGGAGGCAAGTTAAAATGAGGGCATCCAGCAAAGATGTGGTTGGATTATGTTAGAGAAGACCTGCGAGAGTCAGGCTTAATTGTCAGAAAAGGTAGGGTTGTGACACTGAATCAAGAGAGATGTCGATAGTTGATATGACACCTTGACCCCATGCAGAAAATTGGAAAAAAGGAGGTTGATGATGGTGATGATGAAAGATTTTTGAAGTAGATCCTTAGGGAGAGTAACAACCACCATACATAATACTGTATTCATAAAGTAGCAGAAAGTATTCTAAGAACTAAACTAATAGGGGAATGTAGGAAAAAATAATTTTGCCAATAGGGATAACTGCAAGTAGGGGTATAGAAAGTAGACATGATAGAGCTAGAATTTACTGGAGAAACTTGTCAAAGGAATGAGGATACTGGGAATAAATATCTATGGATGGAAAAGTGATTAAGTGAAATTAGGCCAAGTAGAATTCATCACTGCAGATTAGAGACTACCTTCCCTACCAGGGATTGATATCAGAGTATAGGCAAAAAGAAATGGATAGGAGGGGTTATAAATAAAAGATTATCTCTAGTAGAGATTTTAGATGAGTCTAGATCACAAGTTGGTATTAAAAAGGGATAATTAGTAGGCATATAAAATGTTGCATGATAACTATACAAAACCATCAGAGGAAGTGAGAAAAATTCAGGAAAAGAGACTGGAAAGGCAATTTATAAAGGAAAAACAGGATGACATCTGTATGGCTCCCAAGTAAGCGACAAAGCCCAAAAGATTTACTATTGTTGCTTGGGAGTGTTAGTATAGGTAGTTTTATATCCCCAACAGATTTCAGAGAATTCTTCCTCTAAGGTATATAACAATTACTGAAGGTATGATGGGAAAGAGAGAGGTAACTGGGAGCATGTTTTTGGGAGTGTATCAAGTTGGTAGATTTAACAAAAAAATCCCTGCAGAGTACTCTGTCAAAAATGTTTAGGAGCAAATAGCTTTAACTAAAGAACAAATTCCTTTGAGCCGGGACACAGGATATGAGTTGTCTAAATATATTAATGCCTTACTAAATTTAATGCTATTGGCTGCCAAAAAAACAATTACTAGAAAACAGAAATCAAAATCTTAACCAAATGTAATTTAAGTAATGAATATTGCAAACGAGATAAAAGAAATGGAGATGTAATACTCAGAAAAGGGAAGGAGCACATTACATAGAAATAAATAGAAATCATAAGAACAATGCATGCAGAATGATGTTCAGGAAGCTGGGGAGTGAGGTTTAAGGGAAGGGAGGAAATTAATTTTTTAATTAATGTTGGAGTGAATGACAACCATTAAAAAGTAAGAAAACATATGTAATGCATAATAAATGTAAAATGTTAGTATAGTAAAAAGATGCTAGACCATTCAAGATACACACACTCACAAACAAATATGTATACTGCATGTAGATCAGAGTGCAAGTGTGTGCATGTTATATCTTTAAGAAGCATATGAGGCTGTATGTGTACATATAAATTACAGACACGTGCAATCCCTAGTGCAATTTTGAAGGAGCAGCCAGAGAGAGAGAAAGCATGCACGATTACACTTGTTAGTTTGTATATAAGTTACTTAAGTTAAAGTCAGTAAGCCTCTATAGTGATGTGTTTCTATAACATAAAGCTGCTTAAACAGAACCCACAAAGACTCCTCTATTGTGTCCCAGATAGGAGAGCGACATGGTGTCAGAAATGGGATTGAAGAAAGAAGAATATTTGGAGCCATGAGGTGCAAAGACGACAGTGAATGTAAAACTGAGAGAAAAGAGCACAAACAGAACCAGAAAGAATAAAAGGTAATGAGAAATAGCACAAACTATTTATTTGATATGAAAGACAAAAAAGGGACATTAGGTGCTGCTGTAGCATTGTCGCCTCACAGTAAGACGCTGTCCGGTTCGATTCTCATTTAGAGTGTCTTCTGTGTGGAGACATGCGTGAATGGGTGTACCTTCATTGAAGGTTATGCATCAGGCCTGGCAAGCCGGTATGTAAAAATCAACTGCCAATCATTAGCGGACCGGAGTTCCGCTGTGGCAACCCCTAACCGGGAAAAGCCGAAAGACACAAACAAGGGCACAAACTGCATTATCAGGCAAGCGGAAAGCATGAAAAGTTTGTTAACTAAAGAAAGTGTTTAATAAAAAAGCATTTGATGAAATGATTAACAGTAAAGCAAAATAAGCATGTTTAAAGCAAAACAAGTGTGTTTAAGGCAAAGCTGGGCATGTCTAGAGCAAAACAAGCACAAGAAAAGTATATTGGGCATGAAAAGGGCTTAAACGAGCAAAATGAATATAATAAGGACAAAAAGGGCACATTAAGCAAAGATAAAGCAAGGCAACTGCATGTGTTTTGGCAAAGTGCTGTACTTGGGCATAACCATGACTTCGTATTTTATCAAGGGCATAACTAAAGTTATTCGAAGTATCTCAAAGTGTGTAAAAGTGCTTACAGTGTGTGCTTATTGCTGTGCATGTATTTCAAAGATTTTATTGTGTGCAAAGTGCAACTATTTCATGAAATACAGTCAAAGTATAGCCATTTCAAAAAGTTTATTGTGCTGGGTGTGTCTATTCGCAAAGTGCTGCCATTACAGAATGTTTCTTGTACTGTAAGGAGTTGCCTAGCAAGTTACTGCCATTTTGGGGACATTTCAGTGTGCTGTATGCAGTTATTCAAAAAGTGTAATTACTTTGAAAAGTTACTGAGTTTTGGGCAACAGATGCTCAATTTATTTGCATTGTGCAGTTACTTCACATGTTTCTCACACTAAGAGATGTTTTCTTGAAAAGATGACATTACAAGAGTATTACAGTACTCGTGAGTTATTCAGTCACATCGTAAAGTTATTGAATGTTTCTTAAAATGATGATAAATTACTTTAGCATTTTAGCCTCTCCAATGATATTACAGAAGTACCAAAACACCTGAGAAGTTTATTTCACAAAATCCAGTTATTCGAAGGTACGAGTTATTGTTCATTCACATAATTTGATTCTCGGCTGGGGTGCCTTCTGTGCGGAGTCTGCATGTCCATGTGGGTTTCCTCCGGGTGCTCCGGTTTCCTCCCACATTATAAAGACATGCATCTGGAGCATTTCTCCCCAGGCCTCCGCTGAAAATTGGCTTCATTCCAAGTTGAACTTTCCTGGTAAACAAATGTTAAATAAATAAATTCTAAATAGCCCAAAAGAGTATAAGTTCAGAGCATAAAGACATTGGACAAATACTGGCATTAGTTTCTGGCATATGTGAATGTGTGTATGTTTGTGCTTATTTTGAAAACCCCTATCACTTGTATTTGATCAGAATATTGCAGAGAATTGGAGAATATTTGAGCAAGAGTACCATATTTTTATACAAGCAGCTTATGCAGATAGAGATGCATGCTCCAGGGCATTAATTTTGCTAAACCTAGCTGGGTCAGAGGCCATAGAAAGAAAGCATTCATTTTGTGTATGCACCAGCAGTATATATAGGAGAAGGTGCAGACCATCATATTGTTGTACAAGCTGAATCAAGGGAAGCCCCGAGTGTTTGAAGCGCAAGTTCAGGGAAATGTGTAACCCCCAGAAGAATGTTACATGAGAGAGACATTTGTTTTACACAAGATCAGAAACCAGGGGAACATCTGCAGCTTATATAACTGACTTGAGAAACAGATCTAAGACATGTCGGTTTGGTGATTTAAAGGATGAGCTGGTAAAGGACAGACTTGCGTGTGGTATTAATAGTGCTGCTGTGAGAAAGACTTTACTTTGTGACAGTGATTTAACATTGAGCAAGGCCATAGAGATTTGTCAAATCCATGTGGTGACAGAGAAACACACAAGTATGCTTGCGAGTGACTAGAGCATTGTTTCAGTTGGGTCCAGGGCACATGTAGATAGTATGCAACACATGGGAAACAAGAGCAGGCCTAAGCATGTGCCAGCTACAGGGTTTCCAAAGAAGGCACGTGACTTTCCAGAAAGTTCTAAGAAAGGAGCTTGCACCAGCTCAGTGTAGTTCAAGCATGAATCAGCAAAACCCAAATCTAGCTTTATATTTAACTGTCGTAATTGTGGTGTGAATCATGAGTCTAAAAGAGAGAAGTGCTTAGCATTTGGTCAGCAATGTCACAAGTGTAAAAAATGGAACCATTTCCAAACGTTTTGCAGATCAAGTAAGCCTCACATCGTTGTAAAGAAAGGTCACACAAAAAAGAAAGTTGATCAAGTAGAGCCGAAGCAGTCCACTTTCTATGTAGATGGTGTGTCACTGCTTGGTGAAAGAGTTGATGCAGTGATCAAGAAGTGAAGTATTTTGTACTGTTCAGATTAATGGAAAAGCAACAGAGCTCAAAGCAGATATTGGTTCAAAGTGTAATGTTATATCAGCAGACACATTTGCTAGAGTGAGAACTAATGAACAACTCAATGTAACCAGTATGGCGAGACTTGTTGCTAATGGAGGAGAAGAAATTCAAACCGAAGGTTCAGCGATGCTTTCATGTTATTTGGCCAAGAACTGTTACAACTTGTTATTCTATGTAGTCTGAAGACCAGTGCAATCTTTATTGGGTCTCAAAGATAGTTTAAGAATGAATCTGCTTTCTTTTGCTTAAGAAGTTCATCATGTAAGTGCATTTTCAAGTTCTAATTTTTCCGAAGCCATTTTCTCAGAGTATGCTGATGTTTTTGATGACAAGTTAGGCAAACTTTCAGATGTGTATTCCATGAAGTTAGACCCAGAGGTCACTCCAGTGGTCAGACCAGCAAGAAGAGTTCCAATAGCTATGCAAGATAAAGTTAAGGCTCAGGTGGATAAAATGGTGCAGGAAGGTGTGATTTGTCCAGTCACAGAACCAACTGAATGGATGTTGTCCATAGTAGCCCTCATAAAAAAAGGCTCAGACGAAATCAGAATAGGCATTGATCCAAGAGATCTGAAGAAAGCATTAAAGAGAACATATCATCCAATGCACACAGTCGAAGAAGTTGCAGATCTAATATCGAATGCCACTGTATCTTCTGTTTTGGATGCAAAGAGTTCATTTTGGCAAGTGATGCTAGATCGTAAATCTTCATTTCTAACTACTTTTGGTACTCCGTTTGGCAGATACAGATTGCTAAGAATGCCATTTGGAATAAATTCTGCAAGTGAAGTCTTTCAGTGTGCAATAGAGTAAATTTTTTCGGGTTATCCATGTGCCATAATAGTCGATGATCTATTGGTTGGTGCTAATGGTGAAGCAGAGCATGACAGAAACCTCAAGAAAGTTCTAGACAGAACACATGAAGTAAACTTGAAGCTCAATCCTCTGAAATGCAAATTCAGTCTTCCAGAAGTTATGTATGTAGGACATTTGTTTATGAGTACAGGCTTGAGACCAGACCCGACCAAGCAAGCAGTTATTCTTGAAATGTCAGCACCAGATATTGTACAAGCTTTACAGCATTTTCTGGGCATGGTCAACTATTTAGGCAAACTTATACCAGACTTAAGTGAGTTGACAGCACCTTTAAGAGAGCTCACACATAAAAGTGTTACATGGTCATAGTTGGAACAACACCAGAAGGCATTTGAAAACCTCAAGCAGAAAATTGCCACCCCACCTACATTAAGATACTATGATGTGAATAAACCAGTTACTCTTTCCAGTGATGCTTCAAAATATGGTCTAGGTGCAGTTATACTTAAAGAGGGTAGACCAGTAGCCTATGCATCTAGAACACTAACCCAAACAAAGATGCAATATGCTGAAATTGAGAAGGAGCTTTTAGCAATAGTATTTGCATATTCCCAGTTTCATGATTATATTTATGGTCAAACTATTCAGATTGAAACTAACCACCAATCTCTAGTTATTATTCTAAAAAAAGCCTATGCATTCTCCTCCAGTGACATTACAAAGAATGATGCTGAAATTGCAAAAGTGCAATTTCAAAATGATCTACACAAAATTGCTGTATCTTGCTGATACCTTATCCAGATTGCCCAGAAATACAACAGAACAGCTTAACACAGAGAATTTTGACTTTGATGTGATGTCAGTGCATAATTTTTCCACCACTAGACTTGATGATTTAAGAGATCACACTCAGACTGATCCAGTTTTACAAAAGCTCAGTCACTACATTAATGTTAGATGGCTGTCAAAGCAATCTAGTGTACCACCTAAAGTGCAAACCTATTTTCCTTACAGAGATGAAATGTTGATGGAAGATGGCATTATTTTCAAAGGTCCTAAAATTGTCGTACCTGCTTCCCTACAAGAATATATCCAGATTTTACATCTTGGTCACCCAGGGTCCACATCCAGTAAGAGGAGAGCTAGAGAATTATATTTTGGCCTTCATTATGAAAGACATTAATTATGTACTTTCTTCGTGTTCAGTATGCAACAGTACTTAACCACATTTGCAAAGAGAACCACTTCAGCTAAGTCCAGTTCCTAAACTACCTTGATCTACTACAGCAACTGATATCTTTGAGTGGAACAATCAACACTACTTATTTCTGGTAGACTCTTTATTTGAATTGGCATGAGATTCATCTACTACCTAACCTAACATCCACTGCAGTTATTATTAAGTTGAAATGTCATTTCTCAGTTCATGGTAGTCCACACAGACTTTTTTCTGACAATGGTACTCTATTCACTAGCCAGTTGTTTTAGAAATTTGAGAAAGACTGGGACTTTGTACATGTCACTAGTAGTCATAAATCTCCTCAGTCCAATGGTCTAGCTGAATGTGCAGTGCAGAGTGCAAAGCAATTACTTGAAAGGTCAAAGCGTGACAATACCAATGTGTTCTTCAATTTGCTTAATCTCGGAAGCATTCCCTGTGACAATATTCTTGGCTCACTTGCTCAAAGACTACTTTCTAGGCAAACTAGAACTACACTATCTATTTCTTCCAGTTTGTTGCAGCCTAAACCTAAGAACAATAAAACCATCAAGGCTCAATTGTTTAAGAAGCGTAATATCCAGAAATGTAGTTATGACAGATCAGATAGATTACTTCGTTCATTGCGGGAAGGAGAGATGGTACAAATTCAGACAACAAAAGATTTTGATCGAATAGAACAGATTACAGGTAAATGTGCCAAGACAAGATCCTACTTGGTAGACTCCAGGGGTGTGGAGTATAGAAGGAACCACAGACAACTTCTTCCTGCACCAGAATCATCATCATTGCAATCACAACATTGTTTCTGTGAAGCAGGCCCTACGTCTAAGAGTGAATCAGACACTGTTTCCGGACCAGAATGTGTTCAAAATTCTGATTCTATTCCAGAAAATGATTTGAACATTCCATAGGTCAATCATTTTACAGAAACTGTTCCAGTTGTTAAATCTAACTCACAGTTTTATGTCACATGATATGGACGAGTATCTAAGCCTAGTGTGAAATAAGCAGCAATATAGACTTGATTGTATATACATGTGTATTTAAGCAATAACCCACGCCTGGGTGTGGGTAATGATGGATTTACCCATCGTTGGTGTGGTTTGGTCATGAGGGCAAAGCCCGAGTGGCCAAACAAAGACAAACTTGGGTAAATCCAGCATTACTCACACCCAGAAGTGGGTTATTGCTAGTATACAATGACATTATTTAAGAAAAAAAATACTTTTCTTAAATAATGGCATTGTATAATGCCTCCGTGCTGTCCTTCTGCTGCTGTCCGGTATTCTGCAGCAGTTCTGATGTACTGCACATGCATATGCTTATGCAGTACATCAGAGCTGTGTGTGGAAGCAATGGTGAAAGCAAGATCTCCGTTGCTTTTTAGAAAGTGTCTCGCTATGTTAAAGGAGTTTAACATAGCGAGACAGCTTTAAAATCTCCATTGCTTTTTTTAAAGCTGTCTCGCTATGTTAAACTTGTTTAACATAGCAAGACACTTTCTAAAAAGCAACAGAGATCTTGCACTCTCCATTGTTGTAACAAAAAAAAAAAAAAAAGACTTATACTAATGTAAAAAGTCTGGGCGACTGGACCTTTTTCCATTAGTATAAGTCTGATTTACAACGTGCATGCTGACCAATCAGCATGCATGTTTTGGAATATTAATGGGGGCCGTTGTATAATTAGTATTGTATAATGCATGATTAAGGGTTACCTGTGATTTCTGCAAGCCAAATAGCCTCATAACAATTGTATGATCTATTTCTCAAAGGAGGATGTAGATCAGAGCACAAGTGTGTGCATGTTATAACATTAAGAAGCATGCGAGGCTGTATGTGCACGTATAAATTATAGACGCAAGCAATCCCTAGTGCCATTTTGAAGGAGCAGCGAGAGAGAGAGAGAGCATGCATAATTCCAGTTGTTAGTTTGTATATAAGTTACTTAAGTTAAAGTCAGTAAGCCTCTATAGTGATGTGTTTGTATAAAATAAAGCTGCTTAAACAGAACCCGCAAAGACTCTTCTGTTGTGTCCTAGATAGAAGAGTGACACTGCACACATATATAAGGGCATTTCGACAATCATTAATTCACCTATCTGCAGCATTTGGGATGCAAGGGGAATACAGTGGCTCTTGTGAACCTCAAGTGGATATAAGGAAGACACCTAAGCCATGAAATGAATTGGGAAATCAGTGACTTTGAGGCATATATCATACAAACCAAATATAATAGCTGTTACTCTTATTAACAACTGATGGTGTTCCTTCTATTCTTTAATATGTGTTTTAGCGGGACCACATTATTCAGTCTTTGAACCTTTGATCATTTTTTCCAACGTAAAAAGCACTGCAATGTTGACAAGATGCTAAATAAACAAGATGTTGAGTGTTACAATATGCATACTAAGGCATATTAGGGACATACATAATAAGGATATGAAAAATGCACTGGCACTGGCTGTGCATGTGTCCAAACACCCTAATCATTATTTTAGATTTAAGGTTATTGAGGTAGTAGCCCAAACAGCAAGAGAAGGGGTTGTTCATAACAGGACAGAGTTATGCGGAATTAACTGGATTGTAAAAATGCGAGCAAACCGCCCTCCTGGGCTCAATAATGTGGTCCCATGGTTAAAACCCATATTAAAGAATAGAAGGCACACCATCAATTGTTAATAAGAGGCTTGGGCTTTCATATGAAATTGATTGTTCTTAAAGAAAGTAGTCTCTGACAAGGAATAACTATCTTGTCTTAAGTGGGGTGAAGAGTTCAGAATTATTATTGAATCTTCAGACAAAAGATAAAAAACATTTTTTTCTAAAAATCTTTATTTCAAGGAAGAGATATCCATGTGCGCGATATTCTAATGGCATAAATGGGTGATGTCTTGAAAAAGTTACATCAAAGGCTATAAGAAACAATACTCTTCATGTTTAAAGTAATGCGCTCCCTTGATCTCTTTGATTGGCCAAGAGAGAAGGCATCTGTTACCCTACAGGCCAATACAACGTGGTTTCGTCTAATCATATAGTATGAAATAGTGAAACACTACTGGTCATCAATAGGAGGCTTGGCCCTTAGTATGCAACTGACTTGCTAAGAAAGAGAGCAGTTTCTGATTTGGTCATAGGTGGACCGTATAGAGTTATAACTATTATGAATTCTTTGAATGAAAGACTAAATGTCCAACAAACTCTAACAGCTAGTTTTAAGAAGAAATATTGTGTATTGCTCACTCTTTGAAGTGAATATTCAAGAGAATCACTATTTATTGTCTTTCAATGAAACCCATTGTGATTTAGAAAATTGACTTCCTGAATCCTTTTTCATTGGGCAAAAAAAGAGACCGGTCCTGATAATCACGATTATTGGTTCATAATATTAATTTCCTGATTGGATTGGATAGAGCTTTACTTTTTTGCATGTGTCTAAATATGTGCAGAACTGAACTAATTGGAAGACAAAGAAGGAAGCCACACAACAGATGCTTTTTAATATAAATGGACTGATTTAGTTAGAGTTTATGAGTAGCACAGCTAGATCATATAATAATGTATAAGCGGAACATGTTTATGAGGATCACAGCTAGATCATATAATAATGTATAAGCAGAACATCTTTGTGTTACAAATATACACTCTAACATGGGAACCCATTGTGCTTGAAAGCATTGACTTCTTGAATGTCTTTTGACTGGCCGAGATAAGAGGCAGGCCTAGATAATGCATTATTAGAGACTATGTTTTGATTGGACTGGATAAGATTGTAATGTAATCTCATTGGACTCCTGAAAAGGAAGTCTAATGCTAAATGATTGGCTTCAGAGTGTGTGCGTCCACAGGAAGCAAAAAAGTAAGAGATTCATCTTTTGAAAAAAAATTTATGTTACAGTTCAAAATATACAATCTGAAGAAGGCTAAAAAGTCAAAAGCACTTATCAAACAGGATTATATATGCTTTTTATTTTACTTTGTCAATAAATAGTTTTAATAGTATTTTCAAAAGTTTTTGCTGCCATGGTGGTTTACCGAAGATTTTGCTTGTTTTTGGTTTACCAACCAACAGCTCATTCTTAACCCATCCAAAAATTACTCCTCTTTAGCGCCCACAGATCCTTTCGCCACACTGACAGCTTTACTATCACTTCATCACCTCCAACAACAATACCACTATTATCCCTACCAATCACACCAAGCTGCTAGGTGTGGAAATAGACAACCACCTTAGATTTGATCTACACATTGCCCAAACTATAAAGAAAGTTCACAAAAATCTCGGACTACTCTATCAAAACACACACTATCTCTCAAACCATTCAAAATTAACAATAGTAAAGACACACCTACTCTCTACATTACTCTATGCCTCCTCTGTGCTCACTAACCTTCGCAAAACTGATCTAAGCAAACTTGAATCATGCTACAATAAGATAGCAAGATTTGCTACAGGCTCATCCTATAGAACTCATCACTGTGAGTGTCTCATCAAGTGTAACTGGTTAGAGCTCCCATAATACTTCAAAGCAATCAGCTCTCACTAGTGCACAAAATATTAAACCACTCAGACAAAATCCCAGCTCTACAACATCTAATTCACCCTCACACCACTACTAGAACCTTAAGATCTAGCACTCAAAATCACCTACAGGTCACCAAATTTAACAATGAGGCAGGAAAATCTGTCTACAGCCACTCAATCTCTAAACTCTGGAACTCTCTTCCTGCCCACTTAACATCCAACAACTACATCACTCAATTTAAGAAACCCCTTAAAACTCATTTCATGAACAACAGGCTTTGCACTCCTGTTTCACCCCTGGATAACACTCTAGTTTATAGCTAATCTGTCTGCACCACACTAAAATATGCTACCTTCTCAGCCTACCCATAGTCCTAATATTACTACAGGATAGGAAATGTTTTCTGGCATGTTAAGAGAACATTACTTACTGCTCATCCATTTGTCTAGTAGCTACTGTAATGAATTCCATATATTGCTACTCATAATTATGAATGTGTTTACACTGTCTTATCTGTTGCTCTCATAATTACTCAGAGTATATACAATATGTGTCACTTAGTTTCACAATGTTAGTCTGCCTGTAATGAATGTCACAAGTAATGGCTTTTAATGTTAAAAATTAATGTAATTGGAGCTTTTCTCCCTGGGGCTCCGCTGAAAATGGACCTGTATCCAGTCAGTCTCTCCCAGTTAACAAATGTAAAATAAAATAAATAAAATAAAAATTATTAACCCTGAAAGTTGAAGCTCTTCCTCTAACATGCTAGATGCCCTTCATCAGATCCTTGTTGTAGCTAAACATTCTATGTTTTGTGAAGATTAGATTCTGTTGAGGATGCATATGATACTGCTGTTCAGAAAGATTTAGGCAATCATACTAAGATAATGGCTCTGTAAATTGGTGCTGCTCCCTTCCTGGGGATAAAGGGAGATGGTAACTAATGCTTTTTTTCCCTGGCTGTGGTAACGATTTTGTTAGAGTGAGCAGATATTTGTGGCCAATATAGACTACAGCTGGAGGGAAACTAGCATTGTTTGTTGGAGTGCTTACTCATTTACATACATCACTGACTGAAGGTAAAAACCTGTCCCTATTGATGGTTCAACAGGTAAATGCACTAGCCTGAGTATATTAAAGCTGTCAGGAAAACACAATTATTTGCATAACAGTAAAAAATGTAATGATTACAATGGAATCATTCTGGAAAAAAACTCTAACCAGAGCAGCAAATAATTTCAAAGCATAAACTGCGATCTTCTGAAGACTGGAAATGATTAAAAACTGAAACATGGTATACACAAAAGTGAACAAGCAAAGCAAGAGCAGGCACAAACAAATGAATCCACTTGAACTTTAGCATTCCAAAGAGTAGCCCAAACTGCCACATTACTCCAGTCCACAATTCTTTATATATATATATATATATATATATATGTATCAACCAAGAGACTGAAATAGTCAGGACTGACACTGAAATAGGTCCACTTGGATGAGTGCTCTACCTCAGTTACCAAACTGAATAAATAAATAAATATGGAAGAATATCAAAATGGAAATTAAGGAGTTTCTTTAGGATAAAAGAAAAAGGGTCCAACAGGAAAAGCTAATACTGACCAAGGAACAGGATGGTTTGGGACTTCCAGATTTGGAGGCATGATATAAAGCCATGCTACTTAAATTAATATATCTGATTCAGCATACAGAATATATGCCAAGATGGAAGCACATGGCAGGTGTAGTGCCCTGAGAGGTAATGGCAGGATAACACATGGACATTTGAGTAGATGTAGGAAACAAATATAGACATCATTATAAACAGATGTATACAGATATTAAAATTAGGCAAGTCTTTGTGTTAAAAGACAGTTTGTGACACATTTACAGCTTGGAAGAATTGAATAATTCTTAACAGGTTATATTATATATAGTAATAACAATGACTCAAGAGAAAACGTAATGTGTATTTTTTTAAAAGAAAGACCGAACTTCCAAGACTTTAGGAACAGATGATAAAAGGAGATGAGCTAATAAAATGGGATGAAGGCAAACTCTTGGATTAGCAGAGTCAGATCAACTTGCATATATGGATCTAATGTTACAGTTCAACGAAGATAAGTGGAGGATGGATAGTAATTCTGTTAAATCATAAGTAACAGATTTTCTAACTGAGGACAGAGTGGAAATGGCACACCAGAGAAATGTAATAAATAAAGTATATTAGGCAATATTAGCTCTGAAAAGATTCAGTATAAAGGTAAAAACAGCAAGTAATGAACATTTAAATAAATATTACAGATAATCAGTGGTGTGAAATATGTCTTATGCCCAGATATGTAACTAAACTGAGAAAATTTGGGATTTTTGCATAGAGGAATTTGCACAAATATTTCTATACTCCTACAAGAGGAAGGACAATTGGAGATGAAGATTGGACCAAAATCTGGACTGAGAAGTGAAACTCAAGAAAAAAAGGAACACCATGATGGAGGTATAGAGTGGGGGGACAGATGACTGCCCAGTGCTGCATCCGGCCAGAGGTCAGACACCTCGATGATTGCCCTCATACTTCTGGACTGCTGATCAGAACAAGGCAGTGATGCAACTCTTATCAGTTGCATGATAATGTGCTGTAGGGGGTTATGGTAGGTGTCCAGCTGCTGGTCCACCAAGGCTGTCACCACCAGGCCCTACAACTCAGGCCAGGTGACATATTGTGACTCACTGATGGCATCCATGTATGGACAGCCTACACCTTCACCCAGCAGAGACAGACCACTGGAGACCACCAGGGAGCATATGTTACTCAGCAGACATGTAAGATTGGAGACAGCTGGAGATGTAGCACAGTACATTTAATGCTGCCTTATGCACTTCACCAGTGGGTATCACAGTAAAATTCTGTGTTGGCTTCCTACCAAACACATCTCCACATTTCTGGAATCATTTTAAAATGCTATATTTTGCTTCTTAATCATCAAAAAGTACCAAGTAAAATGTAACAGTTCCATTGAGAAGACTGTGTCCGGTCTTTATGTGCAATAACATATTGTACAGAGCAATGCTACTTTCATTGTCTGTGATGCAAATACAATCATGGTACAACTTTCTATTAACGTATTACCTTCAACACAATATTTACAACCTGTTTTGTGCATCCCCCCAATCTGGTATTACAGAACAGTGCTTCACAGCATTCTCATTCACAATGTACTAACTACTGTACATTTCCTGTTTGCCTGACTGTTTAATAGCACATATTTCTGTTTGTTACCGTAACAACATGCAGCTGATTAGCATGCATTGGTATTCCTAGCACAGTAATGTATTGTATGCTGTCACACTGGTACAATGGAATGTATATCTTGAACTGTGTAATTAAAACTGAATGCAAAATTATTTTCTCTTTTTGTTTTCACGGCCATCGATGTTTTTATAATGAACACTGCAATGCAAAATGATGCTTTACAGATTCTTTTAAATGCTGACTCTACCTTTTCCATCATAAAAATTCAAAGCAAAATGTCACAGATCCACTCAGCAAAATGTATTTATCACACCCATACATTAGTCTGTGCTGTTACTTTCAATGTCTACTGCACAAACAATTATAGCATTGCTTTCCATTATGGTTATACCATTAATACACCCTCTGTATGTTGACTTATGCACCCCCCAACTAGATACCAAGGAATACTGTTTATCACATAATAACACTTATGTTTTTCCTATTACACAGTGTATTAAATAAGTTTTCTTTTTCTCTATCTAACCGCACCCCATTTAACATATTTCAGGTAGACTCATTTAAGTTACTGGAGGCAAATGATTGCTTCCACTAGCATTCTGTCACAACTTCATACCTTCAGTACCAACTGCATCAGCTCAGACAGGTCCCTGGAAGTCAATATAGGGGAGTCCACCTCCACAAAAAAGATGGTCGCTAGCATAGGACCTCAGGGCTCAGTACTGATTCCTCCCCTTTTTGTAATCTAATTCTTGGAAGTCAAGGCCAATGTCAAGATCCTATGGTCGACCAAGTTTGTAGATGACTGCAAACTGGGAGCAATCACAGACTCCCCCAGTACATTAATATCCTCCAGGAAGGGCTAATACAGACAAATAAATGGTGCCACAGACATGGTTTAGAACTCAAGGCCAAAAAAAATCATTATAGTATCCTTTGGGAAGTTGGCTACTCCAGGAAACTACCTCATTCATAATGCACTCCTAACAGTAGACCCAGTAGTCAGGAAACTGAGGACATATGTAGACAGCAACCTGGCTTTTAACCAACATATGTCTGAGATACTAAGGACATTCTATATTGCTCAAATTATAAGTAAGGGCATGGCATCTAGGTCCAAGGAAGTCATTGTTCCACTGTATACAGCCCTTATCAGATCCATCATTGAGTACAATGCCCCCTTTGATATGTACCTGACCAGGTATATGCAACAGTTAAAACATCTGCAGAGGTTCTTTACAAAAAGAATACAGGGCTTTAACAACATATCCTATGGGGACTGACTCAAAACCTTATCACTACACTCTGTCTGCTACAGACTGTTGAGAGGTGATTAATGTCTGGCATACAAAGCATCCCAGGATTTCGCTCTAATGGACCTCTTGCATATCCACAAAATGAATAGCATCACAACTATCAGATCCATGGATCTTGCTTGTGACATAAATAGGACATGTTGGAGGGACAGGCATGCGTCTCAGTGAATACCCTTTTGTGGAACAGGCTTCCTATCCATGTGAAGCAGAGTTCTTCCCACACCTAAATCAAGTGTAACCTGGTCCTGGATCAGTGGATGGGAAATCAGAAATTCAACCCTGTTCTGTCATGTATACCTCTCATGCAACCTGTAAATGTTTAATCACCCAAGCCCTGGCTTACACATACCCCCAAAAAATAACATCTAGGGCACAAAACTTGTTGGATATATTTGGGATGTATGGCTAGGCTTAAAAAAGTCCTGTTGGTTTTTAGACTGTTATATACCTATGAGTCTACCACTCAGAACCAACAACCTGACACATATATCAGCTTTAATAAGTAGGTGTCAATCAAAGCTAGCATCTGCATAGCATTATTTATTTATTTATTAATATAGACTTTGTTGACCAGGTAAGACGTACTATGCCAAAGGCCACTTTTTGCTTTACTGGGTGGCTGTTGGTCCAAAGCTAGAACTTGCAGAACATTATTTATTTATACTTTCCTGACTGTGTTAGTCCCACCTAGGCCAATGGCCTCTTATCAGGATAGATCTGAGGTTGTACTCAGACCAACTAGGGGAAACGTGTCTAGGGAACAGGAGACCATCTCCTATTCTTTTCTATAAAAGCTGTGGGATCTTTTACATCCACCTGAGCTACCACAAACTCAGGCAAATGGACCTGGGACTAACATCTTATCCAAAGGGTGGCACATTCCGGAGTGCAGCACTTCCCTTATGCTGTATTGCAGTGTCAGTATTGGAAAAAAGTAACCCAACTACCTGGTGTGGGAATAGAACACACAGCCTTCTGCACAAAGGTGAGTGCTCTGCCTGTTGAGCTACTGAGGCTGGAATGTCACATTGTGGCATTCCCTGCATTAACACCCTGCAGAGATAATGTAGCACACCACACATTAGCTTCTATCAAATAAGGTATTAGATGTTGTGACTGCACTAAAATATATGGTTATTCATATGAAAAGAAATTTGAGATTCCCTTGATTCATGTGAAAACTACACCTGATTTGTCAGAAGCAAGTGAAAAAAAAATGTGGAGTTTAAAGCTGCATTTAAGAAGTTAATGGGATCATCTGTTGTAATTCTGTCTACAGCAGAAATTTCACTTAAGCCAGAGGTGATGATAGAGCTGTTCTTATATCTTCTTCATCAGTTCACAACCTTGCCTTATTACACAAGAGCTTACTCTTAAAACCAGTGCTTTTTGGAGAATTAAAAGCTTACATCAGTCTCTTTCCAGTCTTTCTCATTTTCTGCATGTTCTATAAGTTCTTCTTTCTATGCCAGCTGTTGACACAAACCAGTAATTATGAACAAAGTAGTATTTATAAAGTGGCCTGATATGAGTTTTGATCTTAATAAGTATATTTAAATACATACAAGTGAAGTGTGTATAGGTTACATACACCTAACTATTGTACAAACCATCACTAAACAAATAACTCAGCTTGTTGGAAACCTTACAAGTCTTAACTGTAGGATAAACAATAAAGAACAGGGTAACTCATTTTCTAAGTTCCAAAGCTCTTCAGCACTTTGAAGGTTCTTATTCCCACTGAATCTGTTTGCAGAACCAGAACCGACTGAAATGGATACCGCTTTAAATATGTGAGCTGGAAAGACAAACATTTAAAGCCCTTTTTTAGGCATCATTATCCTTGCATGGAAACCTATACCATTGCTGGCCCTGCAATGAGGTAGAAACGGATAATAATGTATATTTTTCAAGTCAGTGAAGTGATAAAACAAAATCATGTGACAGTGAAGCAACAAGTATGACTTCATAAGAAACAGTTTCAAATAAGCACAGCTATCCTTGCCAACGACAAATTTACAAGTAGTGTTGAGATCCTCTGTAACAGCAAATTATAACAAAGCTGATCAGTCAAAAACAGCTTAGGATGGAAATATGACTACCTAGAAATCAAAATGTTGAGAATACAGAGCCCAAGCATTTTATTAGTGGATGTTTAGAGGAATACATTAATTTAGTCTGCATCATTTACATTTTATGTTTGATGTGACATATAATCGTATGCATGTCTGCATTCATTAATTTTTACAAATATTTTATCTAAGTTTTTCTGTGCTTGTTACACACTGCCACTTGCAATGAACATAAGGCACTGACATCAATTCATCTCAATGAAAATTGCTCTGAATGTATATTGTCATTAATTAAGCCTCAGCTGAACAGTTGAGCATGACATCTACTACATATTGACAAATAACATATTTCTGGGATACTGTGACAAAAATAAATGTTCAAAGTGAAAAAGTATGCTTAAAAATATTTTCTTGTTGATTCAAGTGGTAAAAGTAGAAATTATGTGGACCTTTCATTAATTACCCGTGTTTGCTGCAGAAAAGATGTTGAATGTATAACATGAGCTACCTTACATAAACTATTTCAGCTGCACATAGCAGCTCTGCATGGCAGTACCAAACTGAATCCAGTTCTTTGGCTGACTTAGTTCAATTTATTTATTTATTTAGAGCTTATTAACCAGCTAAGCTCACTGGATACAAGTGTCCCTTTTCTGGGGTGACCAAGGAACACTATGTGATTAAGTGACTTGCTCAAAGCAATGCAATATGTAAATGAATATTGAGGGAATCAACCCAGGACTACAAAAAGCAGCTCAATAACAGCTAATAACCCTCTGCAGTGACAGAATTTTTTGGTATGCTGCATTTTTTTCCTTTAGCTGAGCCATCTAGCTTTTGAATGCCATGTGCTGGATAGAAGTTTTTTCCCCTTTGGCTGAGTCTAATGCTGTGCTGCTATTTCAGGTGCATAAAATAGAATATCAGACAGCATTATAAAACTGAAGGTAGTGTGCTGCAACCCCTTTTAGCATCTTTTCAAGATAAAGCATGACATGCAAGCAAAACACAGAAGCCACTGTTATGGTTAACTTATTCAGTTCCTTTACTGTTCTTTTCCAGAGTGCTGTAGATATATATATATATATATATATATATATTACTTTAGCTGAGACCGCCTACCTTTATAACCAAGGCACATCATGTAGAATATCCTGAGCCATTTTTAAATTCTTATAATGCATTATTTAATCATACAATTGAACATTAATTACTATCATACTGTCTGACTCAGACCCTTTTCATTTATTCAAGTCAAATGTAACATCAAAATGCCTCATACAACATTCTCTGACACTACATACTAACAACATTTTGGCAATGCTATGCATGCCAGCATCAGGCATTTACTATATTGGTGTATTTGTGAACATTTTAGCTTCATGATGAGGTTGCAACCTTGTAAATCATGAAAAAAACACAGACTTTAAGTAATAAGAATTCACTGCTGTATGGAATGAACAACAGTGCTCATGCAGCTACCAACATGAGCACTTAAGCACAAGGAAATGTGATATGAATAATCTTCTATCAACTAAGTGACTATGTAAGTTATTTTTTTCCTTTTCAATGCACTTTGTTCTATTATCTACTCTACGAGGCCTCTTTAGCTGTTTCTACATGTGTACTTGTTGGTGCTAATTGTTTCAAATAACACTTCCTGTCATAGTATCAACTATCTTTCTAATGAATTATGCTCTAAAATCCACAACTATAAATTGCTACTCTGATGGCAGCAGAATGCAAGTCATTTTGTTTTAATATCACATACATTAAATTTCTGACACAGAATTATGAGCAGATGCCCAGATAAAAGATCCTAAGGCTTTCTCAGTAGAGTTCTTTTTTTTTTTAATATTGCATAGTAAGCAAGATGGTATTGGAATAAAAAAGTCAGTATGTAACTAGCTATGATGGATTCCTTCAATTTCCCTAGGAGTGCACTTACATAGCTACATGAGTATGTGAGTTTGTGCGCGCGTCAGTGTGTGTGTGTGTGTGTGTCTGTCTGTCTGTCTAAAAGTACAGCTAGCACATGTTTCATATTAATACTGCTGGCAGTGGTATGTTTGATTAAACAGCATAAATTCTGCAGTTACTGTTTTTTTCTGGTAGCACTATTTTTACTTCTATACATACGTGTTGATTAAACTTGCAAGTCACATAGGTCAAAAGACTTTTTCTAACTTACAGTAATTGCCTATTTCTGTAAACTGTTTAAGATACAAACATATATGAAAAACATTCTGAAAGAAAATAGCTTCCAGTAGTTCAATGCAGTCAGTCAGAACTAATACATAAATAAGGAATGACCCCTGAATAAAAACACACAGAATGTTGTTGCATGCAGTTTATAACCAAATAATTTTCCTTCAAGATGTTGACAAGCGACAATCACAACCTCAACAACCAAAGCTCATGGGTTCTTGATATCACTTACTGGAATTAAGCAGCAATATGCCATGTAGTTATGCACACAAATTTCTTTAGGAATTAAATGTGCTCATCATCCTACGGGTTTTAATGAATAAATCACGGTACTAACTGCAATAATCATCAGCTTCTTCCTGTTAATGCCAAATGGTTGATTCCAATGTTAACATCGCTGTGGCAGTCTCAATATCGAAATCAAAAAAGCAGTAAAACAGACACATGCCATTTCTTGATTCTTTATTTTTTTCAAGTTTAAAACTCCTCTGCCAATCATGAGTGGACAGGTGATCCGCTGTGGTGACCCCTAACCGGGAAAAAACAAAAGAAGAAGAACATAACTGATTCTCTATACATTTGCCCCACTGCTATTAGAGTACCTCGAATATTGTCATTCACAAGGGAAGCACTTTAACCATCATACGTATTTTTGCATTCATTAATTTTTACAAACATTTTATCTATATTTTCCTGAGCTTATTACACACTGCCACTTGCAATGAACATAAGGCACTGACATCAATTCATCTCGATGAAAATTTCTCTGAATGTATATTGTTATCAATTAAGCATCAGCTGAACACTTCAGCATATCTACTACATTACACATATAGGATTACAACATTCCTTCTGCCTTGTTTTAGGGTCCTGCTTGCATTAATAAATCAGTAAAACAAATCAAACTAGATGGGCATGACAGTCTAACATAAGGAATAGTGGCCCTACTGCTGTTGATAACCACTTAGTTAATATTTTCAAAGTGGTAGTGTTTACCCAGTAATGATCCTGTGAGAACAGTGCTTGTAAGGTTGTAAGTAGTTATCCATAACAGAGTAACCATATTTTTGCTAACACTTGACATTAGAGAAGCATAAGTACTAAAATACAAACTTATACTATTTTTAATCTGCAGATGGAATATTCAGAATACTAAAATTCAGCAATTTATGTTAATATAATGCAACAACTATGTCCATGACGTACGATGAATGTATGACGTAGCAAGTGCAATACAACCATAAAATGACATGCTGCATTCTTAAAATGGAATTGTTACACTGTAGTGATTACAGCATAGTTATGGTGGCAGAATGCCTTATGTACACACAACTGTATATATATATTACAGATATGTAGAAAACTATCATTTAAATAACCAAAATAAACACATACTTCTAATAAGGGCAGTTACATTATGTACCCTTTGAATGACAAGTATAAAAACAATACATGTGACTTGCTCTTTAATATACTCCAAGAATAAGTTTACATGAAAGCAGTAATACATATAGGGCAGCATGCATAATTCTTTTTTCTTATGTATTAGAATGTGCCAATCAATTTCTTGTCAACCTTTTCCCTGAACAATTTAACTGTGTTACACATTAAATGTCATGCTGTGCACCACACAATTGGACACTTTAATACATCTTAAACAGATCTTCAGTGTTTGCAAATGATTTTATAATTCCCTCGGAATGATGGTGAAAGGCACACTGGGACTGCTTGATTCCAAGTCCAGAGCTGTAAGAAAGCACTCCACTGCACTCTGACTCTTCCCTTGGGCTTGCAGTACTTCCCCCAGGCTGTTCCAGGCCTCATGAGATGTGCAATGGATTTGAACTGCATCTTGCAGCATCTTCTCTGCTAAAGCACTCCGGCCCAATTTGTTCAGAATAAGCCCCTGTGGTGGAACACAAATGAAATTATAACATACTGCCAACACACAATTATCTCAGCATGCATTTCCATTTCCTGTAATCAGGCACAGCCTGTAGGAGATTGTACTACATACATAGTAAATGGCTTAGTTCAGAGTTTCAGTTGCTTTAGTAGGTAGAAGATAATAAAATAAACAGGACTAAATTATACGTATCCTCGTGTATTCATAGAACTTATTCACATCTGTCAATTATTTTGTCTGTACTACTGGCACATACATGTTTGTGTTTCAAAATGTAACAGACAAAAACTGCTGAAGTGATTAACTATGAGTCTACAGGTAAATTGTCATA
Source organism: Protopterus annectens (assembly GCF_019279795.1). NCBI lineage: Eukaryota > Metazoa > Chordata > Ceratodontiformes > Protopteridae > Protopterus > Protopterus annectens. The sequence goes on from NC_056725.1 coordinate 382,418,995, forward strand.
ATTAATAGAAAACAAATGTTGTATTCACATATCTCACTACATATAATGCAATGTAAATCTTGTGCTATTCCACATCACTTATCCAAAAAGGGCAAAATTTATTCTCATAGCATGCAGCCTCGTCTAATCAGAATCATTCAGCACTCAAGGAGAAAGACCATGCAAAACGCAAAAATGTAAATACAAATACAGTTATAAACCTATCTTTGTCAAAGCAACATAAGCAGTAAATCCATGCTTTTTTGTATCATGCCTCAGAGTGAACATGGAAACAGTATATAATGTGTTAATATTCTGTTAAATAAATGCACGCGGAAAGAAAAAAGGAAATGATGGAACTCCCTCCCACCCACAATTACCTCCGTACCATCATGCACCCACTTCAAATCCTTACTAAAAGCGCACCTAAAAACATGCTGGCTATGCCCTTGCAACTCCCACTCTAATATCACCCACTCCATCCAATCACTACCTTTCTTTCCACCCCACTAACTACCTTGATTATAGCAAGCTCAGATGCTCATAAGCCTAGTACTTATTATACAGCAGGAACTTCTTATTGTAACATTTGTTAATGTCTGTTATGTACTTCACAGATAAAGATTCTAGTTGTCTACTGATGTACTATGATGTTCATCGTGTTTCACTGTTGCAGTCATTACTCTTGGGTTATCCTGCTGGCAGGCTACCCACAGTCGGCCTGAATTCCAAAGTCTAGGTCCGGCGTCGGTTGCTGTCGCCTCTTCCCTGACGTCAGTGCGCCAGGGGTATAAAAGATGCAGCTGATGCCATTTTCTTCAGTCTTTCTTGCCGCACGGTGCCCAAAGCAAAAGCAGTTCGCAAGTGCCGGTCGGCCGACTCCTGAGACTTTCACAGACGAATTTCAGATTCGAAGTCTTCATTAAAGCTAAGTACCCTGTTGGGGAAACTTTTTTCTTGCTCCAGACCGATGTCAGAAAAAGTTGTATTTCTTGTGGGAAGCAAATACCTCATAAGGATTTTCATTCTTACTGTATTCCTTGCCTAGGCCCTGATCATAATGCTGCTAGCTGTTGGTTTTGTAATAGAGTCAACCAACGCACTATTAAGCATCGGTGTGATTTTGCTTTTCATTACTTTGGCCAAAAATTCAATTATATAATGCCGTCGGAACAGCTGACAACCGGAGTTTCTAAAAAACGCAAGGAAAAAGAGAAGGACAGGCATCCGAGATCCAAAACCGACGATGAGGCTTGCGCTAAGCCAGTTGCCGGTTCTCAGTGAGGTGCTTTTGCAACCCCTGACACCCGCTAACTCAGAGCCACAGGCCGCTGACGACTCCCACGTGGAGCCAGCTAGGCCTGTGGATACTCAAGGTATTGGACACTCGGAAATCATTCCCTCAGATGGGTCCAGAGCCACTGAGCAGGCATCGGCTTCTGAGGGTGTTTTCAGACCTACACAGCTATATGTAAAGCCTACTTCAGCTTCTAAAGCAAAGACTAAAGCAGCTCTAAAGACAAAGAAACAAGTACAGAATTCTCCAGGACAAACTTCCATGCCTAAGAAATAGATGCTCAAAATGGCCAAAGACCTTATTACCTTGATCAGGTGTTCCCATCCCCCTCCTGATAAGAGGCCTAGGCAAGAGACAGACTACGACTCTTCAGATCAGGTTTCCATTTCCTCTGACTCCTCTTCTGTACAGGAATACTCTCTTCCTCCCTATCAGGATTCTGATGCTGAAGAATCCATTCCTTCAGCCTCTCCTCCTGAGGATTATTCTTTTGGGGAAACCCTGCATACCATGAGGGAGCACTTCCACTGGGAGAGCCAAGATTACTCAGAATCAAAGAAAAGGCTTAGAGATTTTCTTTTACTTCCTCAGCACAGGCCTCTTGCTATTCCCCCTGTGCTAGACATTGTAGAAGATGTATTTTCAGAGTCCGGCCTTTCTCCAGACTCCTTACCTCCAGCTCCTGTTAAACCAGACAGATACTACAGGGTTCCAGATTCACATAAATTTCTTTATAAAAACCTTGCTGCTGACCAATAAACTATTTCTCAGGGTCCCAAAGGGGTTAAGGCCGCTACTGCAAAAAACCCTATCCCTTCTGACAGGGATTCAAGGGCACTAGACAGATGGGGAAAAAGGTTTACACTTCTGCTACTTTGGCTGTGAGGGCTTTAAATTGTCAATTTCATATGATTAAATATCAGCAATACTTAATGTCACTGTTAAAACAGAAAATGTTGGCCAATTCTGATTGTGCAGAAAATAAGGAAATGCAGGATTTATTGCATGCAACTGAACAAGTGGGAAAGCATACATTGCAATGTGGTTTTGATTCTCTGGAGGCCTCCTGCAGGACCGCAGTTACGGGTTCTGTCATTAGGATGCATGCTTGGTTAAAGGAACAAAATCTGCCTGATCATGTTAAAACAAAATTATTAGATGCTCCATTACAGCATGATACTTTATTTGGTGTTAAAGCAGAGGAGGTTTTGAAGAAAATGGAGGACAAAGCAAAATCTATGCAAACAGTAAAGGATTTTTTACAGGTTCAGCCAAGATTTAGCAGGAACTGGCCTACAAAGAATTGGTCCTTTCCAGTGTCAGACAGGCCACAAAGAGGCAGACAGAGACATCCCAGAGGCAGATCCCAGCCCCAGGGCTCATACAGGCCTAAACAGTGGGGCGCTTCTACCTCCAAAAGTGGAGAAGACAAAGCACAGCCATACAGGAAACAGTCCCAATAACTTGCCTGTGCCAGCACCAAGCACTTATCTTCTTGCAGCCCCCTTAGGGGGAAAACTAGCACTTTTCTCTCAAAATTGGCAAATGATCACCCAGGAAAAATGGGTACTGAATATAGTGTCCCAGGGCTACAGGTTCCACTTTCACACCCGGCCAAAGGCAAAAGGTATGCCAAACTTGCCACACAATCAATGGGCAGAGGCACAAAAACAAGTTCCATCCCTTATGAACATGAGGGCCATTCAGCAAGTACCACAGCAAGAGCAGGACACGGATTTTACTCAAGACTTTTCTTGGTACCCAGACAGGACAAAGCCTGGAGACCAATACTGGACCTGTCTTTTCTAAACACATTTCTGGACATTCCAAAATTCAAAATGGTAACTCTGCAGCAGCTTCTGCCCATGCTGGGCAAGAAGGCTTGGCTTGTAACTTTAGACCTAAAAGAGGCATACCTGTATATCCCAATCAGACAATCGTGCAGAAGATACCTCAGATTCATAGCTGGCTCATTGCACTACCAATTCTCTGCACTGCCCTTTGGCTTATCTACTGTGCCCAGGGTCTTCACAACATGCCTGGCACCAGTAATTGTATTTTGCAGACAAAGAGAAATTCAAATATATCCTTATTTGGACGACTGCCTTATACAAGTAGAGAACAAGGACACTCTACTAAAGCATCTGGCATTCGTAAAAATATTATTAATTTGCCTAGGGTACACAGTAAACGAAAAGAAATCAAAACTAGTACCCTCTCAAGAGATAATATTCCTGGGTGCAAGCTTAAATACAACTGCCCAGATGGCTTATCTCACGCCAGACAAACAAAGGCAACTAACTTCTTACTTCAAAATGTTGGCAACAAAGACCTAGTTATCTGCAAGAAAAATTCTGCAGGCTTTAGGCTTCATGGCATCCTGCATTCTGCTAATTATGCCAGACTGCATATGAGGAAACTTCAATGGTACCTAAAAAGTGTCTGGACTCAACATTGTCAAAGCCTGGAAGCATTAATTACCCTCATTCCTTGCCTGCAACAGGAGTTTTGATGGTGGGCACATGCCTGTCACCTCAACAAGGGACAGCTATTCACTCTACCCACAGCCAGGCAGTCAATAACAACAGATGCATCAGATTATGCCTGGGGAGCACACATGGCATGAAAATGTATTCAGGGCACATGGTCCACAAGCCAAATGCATCTACATATCAATCAAAAAGAGATGCTAGCTGTTCAGAATGTCCTGACAGCTTTCAAGGATCTACTCCATCCAGGACAACTACTGATAAGGACGGACAATACTACAGTCATGAGGTACATAAACAAGCAGGGAGGCACACATTTCTATTCCCTCTGCAGACAAGCCATGACTTTGTAGGACACAGCATTGACTTATCAAGTACACCGGCAAGCACAATTCCTGCCAGGAAAGAACAATACTCTGGAAACCTCACGGATCCCCACGAGTGGAAACTGGACCCACAAGTCTTCAGCATGATAACAAAGGAATGGGGATGCCCAGACATAGATCTATTTGCCTCCCCTCACAACTGCCAACTACAGAAATTCTGCACAAGGACTTATCACAAGCAAGCATGGAAAGTGGATGCTCTGTCATTCAGCTGGAAAAGTCTAACAGTATATGCCTTTCCTCCTCTGCCTCTCCTCCCCAAGGTACTCCTAAAGGTCAGACAAGAGAAGCCAAACATGATTCTGATTGCCCCAGACTGGCCACGCCAGCACTGGTACCCAACCCTAAAAAGTTTGTCTCAAGGCCCAGCCTGGACATTGCTTCTAATTCCTCACTTACTGACCCAGCAAAAAAATCAGATTCTGCGCAGCCAACTCAGGACCCTAAATCTGGCAGCATGACGGGTAATGTAACCATTCAAAACACACCTCTCTCGAAAGCAGTGATGGATGTTATTTTGGAGGCCAGGAGGCCCAGTACCAGAAAATCTTATGCAGAAAAATGGAAAAGATTCTGTGCTTGGAACCAGGCACAAGGAATTGACACATCTGTACCAAATATTCCTCAGATTTTACAATACCTAACTGAGATGCTTGACAAAGGCCTATCCTTTTCATCAATTAAAATTCATGCCTCTGCCATTTCAGCTCATTACAATACAGAACCTCCTATTTTTTCCCATCCATTGCTAAGGCAGTACCTCAGAGGGGCCAAAAACATAAGACCTCCAAGGAGAGCCCTAATACCTGCATGGGACCTCAATTATGTCTTGGAAAAACTCACACTGCCGCCTTTTGAGCCAGGCAATACAGCTGATATAAAGTTTTTATCTTGGAAAACAGCTCTGCTCCTAGCAATAATCTCTACAAGATGAGTTTCAGAGTTACAGGCACTCATGGCTGTGGAACCTTTCATCATTTTCCATCCAGACAGGGTTTCTCTAAGGACAAACCCAACATTTATGCCTAAGGTAGTGTCCAGTATGGCCCTTAACCAAACCATTCATTTGCCTACCTTTTATCCAAACTCACAGAATAAGGGTGAGAGACTTCTGCATTCCTTGGACATACACAGACAACTACGCTTCTACTTGGGACATAACTAATGCTTTCAGAAAAACTGAGCAACTTTTAGTGGCATATGCTGCAGGATATCAAAGAAAGCATCTCAAAACAGACTATTTCAAAATGGATAGGCCACTGCATTCGTTTTTGCTACTCACAACATGGCAAATCAGTGCCCAAGGGCATTAGGCCTCATTCTACCAGGGCAGCAGCCACTTCAGCGGCCTTTCTCAGAGGAGTACCAACCAAAGACATTTTAGAGGCTGCAACTTGGAGTTCAGTGCACACTTTTACAAAGCACTACCATTTACCTCTCTACTCTAAATCCAGAGCAGGCTTCGCCACTGCAGTTCTGCAAGGCATTATAGCCTCTCCTAATCCTATTTAGGCCCAGCCACCCAACCTCAGCTTTGGGATTCAACCCAAGAGTAATGACTGCAACAGTGAAACACAATGAACATAGTACAGTTGTGTACCTACCATAAATGTAGATGTTCGAGTATATTCACTGCTGCAGTCCAGGTTACCCACCCACCATCCCCCTTTTCTTTGCTGGGATTTACCTATACTTCTCTATCTTATACAACCTATGTGGTGTATTTGCATGTAGATGAAGGAAATGTTTATTTTACTGCATGCATAATTATTGGCATAATTTTTTAGCCTACCATTTTGGGGGCACCTGACATCTGGGGCAAGAAAAACTGAAGAAAATGGCATCTGCTGCATCTTTTATACCCCTGGCGCACTGACATCAGGGAAGAGGTGACAGCAACTGACGCTGGACCTAGACTTTGGAATTCAGGCCGACTGCGGGTAGCCTGCCAGCAGGATAACCCAAGAGTAATGACTGCAACAGTGAATACACTCGAACATCTACATTTAGGGTAGGTACACAACTGTACTTTCTTCACCTGTAAATATGTTTGTAATTAATTGCTATGTTAATCAAATTGTTAATCGCTATATAATCTAATGTAACTACTGTCTGTTTATTTTAACTGTGGAGCTTTTCTCCCCGGGCCTCCGCTGAAAATGGACCTACGTCCAGTCGGACACTCCTGGTCAACAAATGTAAATAAATAAATAAATAAGACCAACAACATAAGTTTCTCTCATATAAATGCTGTCACCTGCATCATGCAAAGAGGGTTAGTGAAGTTCCACAGGGGTTGTCCTAAATCCAATGAACTGTAGCATCAGGATGGGCAGGGAGAGAAGTATAAAACTATTCATAAGAGGTCGTATGACAGAAGGAACAGTGTGGGAGAGGGAAAAAAAAGTCTTTTGAATGGACCTGAAAAGACTGGTAGGATGTGCAGAGAAGTGATATTTAAGGTTTAATGCAGTAAAGGACAATATTTCATCTGGATTCTAAGTGACAAAACAAAGTAAATATTGGAAAAGACCTTGGACAGAAAGAACCACAAAAAATTACTAAGAAAGTTGTAGCCATAGTCAACAAGATGCTGAGTGGAGACTAGACCCCATGTTATATTATCCTCTATAAATCCCTGGTCAGGCCACAGCCAGATTATCATATACAGGTCTGCTACCCATATAGATATAAGGATATCGAGCTAGTCAAGAAGGTACAAAGAATGTAATGAAGGAGATGGAGGACAATGGATAGGTGGAGAGGCTATAGGGCCTACATATACTTTTGCTTGAGGATAAATAACAGTAGGAAAATGCTAATTTGGATAGAAGAACCACTTAAGGGGCATTGTGACTGTATGAAGGACATATGGACTAGATTAAGGGGACAAAGTTCCATCAAGATATTAGAAAGCATTTTTTTCACAGACAAGAATAGTAGATAAATAGACATGCTATTTTCAGAGTGGTTAGTGGACTATAAGACCACATATGCCCTCAATAAGTTGTAGAATGGTTGCTGAACTACAAAAAGGCCACATGCAGGGGGCTGAAAAGTAGTAGCTACCCAAATAAGGCATCTAAATAGACAGCTTGCCTTTTTTCTGCTGTAGCTATATGTTTTCCACAGTGTGTTCTTTACAAAAGTACTCAGTTTAGCCAAATATATTACATCTTGTCAAATTCAGACAGTTAATAATAATTCTGATTGAATCACTGCATTTTGAGAAATACATAAAAGTGATTGCTACCATGAATTTTATCTTTAATTAATTTTATTAACTTATCTTTAGTGACTAAGGGCACATTCATAAAAACTGTATAAACTGTTAGTGAACAGAAAGAAAACATGAGTCACAAAACAGATGATTACAAGGTGACAGAAGTACTACTGTGCAACAAACAGGAGGTCAGAGTACAAAACAAATGATAATTAGCTTATCAGCATGTGTACCTGTTGCTGGGTGTTCCACAAACATGAAGCAATAGACCACAGCACCACCTGGAGGTCCACTGTAATACAGCCACAAATACCAGTCAGTGTCACAGAAGACAGCGGGGTTCATAGATTCATAGGTTCATAGATTAGTACTAAGCTAACTGCTCTTGCGAGCCATTTTTTAAGCCTAGCCAATTATCCCTTGTGAGACTCAAACTCTGCACCTTGTGTTTATAAGGCAAATACCTTAACCATTAGGCCACCCTCCCAACCCTGTTGTTCCAGTACTTAGTGCAGATATAGGAGAACAAAACCCTTTAGGTACAACAGTAGTCCATGGTAAGAGTTTCCTTGCCAGATATAATACCTTGTCCCCAGATATTATATCTAGCAGTGAGTTAGTGTTGTTGCTTCACAGCAAGAGGTTCTCCAGTTCGATCCTTGGCTGGGGTACCTTCTGTGTGGTGTCTGCATGTCCTCCCTGTGGTCATGTGGGTTTCCTCTGGGTGCTCCAGTTTCCTCCCACATCCCAAAGACATGCTGTAGATGGATTGGACACTCTAAATTGGCCCTTGGTGTGAGTGTGTCCGTGTGTGTGCCTTCCATGGAAGGTTGGGCGCAGGGCTGGCAACTCGATACTGTAAAACTCTACTGCCAATCATGAGCGGAAAGGTGATCCGCTCTGGTGACCCCTAACCAGGAAAAGCCTAAAGAAGAAGAAGAAGTCACAGAAGGCAGCATGTGGGTACTACAGAGAGCAGACCAGCAAGTCTGTACATGGGAAGAACCCAAAAATGCACAGAGGAGTGTCCCCCACTCCAACTTTTATAGTCACAATAAAAGCATTACAAGGTGGCAAAAGCAGTGCAGAAAGAACATACTTATTGGTGAGGTGCCATATATGTACAGGGAGATGAATGGCAGATCACAATTCTGGAACTGATGTTATACAGCATTGGCTTTAACAGCAACATAACCAACACCAGTCACTGCAGTAGTTCAGCTCTGACAGGGGTGTGTGTGTCTGTGTGTGTGTGTGTGTGTGTGTGTGTGTGTATGTGTGTGTGTGTGTGTGTGTGTGTGTGTGTGTGTGTCCAGAGAATGGGTGAAAATATCAACTATTAGAGTCACTTTGATAATGAGATACAAACATGAATATGTAAATAGACAAGTGCAGGGACAAAGCTTTTTGAATGGTATTCTTCTACCTGTGCAACAGTAATATTTGTTTCATCTGAAAGTAAGTTGATGCCACAGGACTGCACTTTTATAAGTATCTATTTATGCCTGTCCACTGTATACAACTTGTCCCAGTTAAAGTTACCAGTCCTCCTCCCGCATCTTTCTTTCCTGCTTCAGTCAGGCACATGCATTCTCACGGCAACCCTGTCACCATATGCATCCTCTATTATGCCTGACATTCTGTGCATTACCGTTTGAGGCAAAGTTGCTGCTCCATTCCAGTCATCCATGTTCTAAGTAATTCATGCTAACTGCATTATAATTCTTTCTCTGAAACATGCAGCTGCTTGTCTGAGGACTAGATGGTCTCAGTCATTTGGCTAGTATACACAGTGCAGTACATTCTCAAATCTGGCTGCTTACTTCTAGGCCCTTTTATAAATGGTGTTCATAAGAGAAAATCTCCCATTAGTAGACAAAGTCTTGCATACACTACATGCATGGTAAGTGATGGCAAGACAAAGTTAGTATAGTAAAATAAATGGCTGAAATGTTTACATTAGAGAGGACTAGGGACAAGTATTCCATGCTGTTCTACTGCATTAGCTAGTTAGTTTTATAATTCAGTTTTATGAGACAGCAAAACAAACTGTATTACAGAAGTACTTGGGGGGAAAAAAGAGTAGCACTGTATGGTGCTTAAACAAATTATGTTATCAGAAAAGAGGCATTATATCAGATATCACAGTGCAGTATATGAGGAGATAAGAACAAGTAATATCTTCACCATTCTACACTGTGACAAATAGCCTCAGAAGACAAACGCTGATACCCATCACAACTGCACTGCACAATTTGCAGCATGACAACAGGAGGTAGAATCACAAAGATCACATGACAGCAGCACAGTGAAGTGCATGCAGATAAGAGAATTGTCACCTTCTGTTCTTTGAGGGGGATGCAGAAGTGATGCCGCTTACAGCCTAGTGAAAGAAACTTGTATGGCAGAATACTGTGTTCTGGGTCATGCATCAGAAGCACATCATGAGGACTGGACAGCAACAAATGTTGGTAGTTCACATTGTTTTGTATGTGTCACAAAAACTGTGTCTAGGAAAAGAAAAACAGAAGAAATGTAAGTGAATTGAGAAGAAAATGTAAATGTAAAGGGCTTAAAGAAAACCAAAGAAAGCTAAAAAAAAACAAAACATAGGAAAGAAACAAAGAATAACATGAGGGTGAACTCCTTTCTTTGTTGAATTTCAGCACAGTACAAGCAGACCACTAATTGAAAATGAGCATTTGTCTATCTCTGAAGTGAATAGCATTATATTAGGCCCTGAAAACAGTTGTCTCTGCAATACGATATGCATATTAGGTATACATACTGTGGCATAGTGGAGTAAAGCATTTGACCCCTGCATTCCCTCAGAAGTCCATTTTATCTGGTGGCTAACTAAATGCATTCCTAGAAGTTATTCACATATATAACATATTGTGTCAGTAATACTGGCACATATATGTTTTTGTTTCATCCCTACTAAACCTTATTTCAACAAAAAAGATTTTTTTATGTATTCGTTGCCCAGTTAAGCCCACTGGACAAACTATACTTTTCCAGGGGCCAGTTCATGGGAATGTATGGTTAGGCTTCTAAACATCCTCATGAATCACCTATGAAGTTGGTTAAGAACTGGGTCAAAGTCACACAGCAGGCAAACAAGGGTGGAAGGAATAAAACCCTGTACCTTGGGTACAGGGAGCAGCTCATTAAAACCTCAGAGCTTTAGCCCTCTGCAGTAAATGTAAGCTAAGTCTGATACAAAATAAATGGCAGCAGGTCCTTTCATAGTACTAATTATACAAATACATGAGTAATGTCCCACCTCATCTTTACTGGAATAAATATGATTTAAGTTACAAGCTGTATCACAGGTTTGGAAAGGACATGTATCATAAAAATACTGACATACAGCATACAGATTACTGTGATTTTTGTAAATTTATTAACAATGAATGAAATTATACCTTACTTTCCAGAGTACTAACTCATTTTAAATAATTATATTGTGAAGATTTTAATACTATGTTGTGAGAAATTACTGTATAAGTGTTACTGAAACTAGATCATGAGAAAGTCAGAACAGCCAGTTTCCCAGGCCAAGAGTTACTATGCAGTTGCCTGTATTCTAGTTAATGTGCCATGTTACACATGAATGACATAAATGGCTGATTCATGATCAGGCATTTTTTGGATCAACTACAACATAACAAAAAGCCATGAATCACAAGTGTGCAAAAGCACAGTTTTAATTTCATTCAGTTCTTTTGCTATTTGGGTAAATGATGTGGAGTATAAGGCCATTCTAAGGCATCACCTGGGTGATATCTGCAATAAGCAATGCAGTATCCATGTTACCTAGAGTGTTCATTCAGGTAGTACGTTTCTAAGAAGGGAGTAAGTGGAGAAAACCCACAGAGAGAACATGCAATCTCCACAAAGATAATGAAAACGGAAATCAGAACTGAACCCTTGACCCCATGATTTAAGCTATAAGGTGGAAATCTTAACCAGTGAGCCAGCCAAAGCCAAACTGTTCACCCCCCCCCCTTCACAATAATCTTTAACTGTCTTCCAAATCAGTAATCCCTGGTGAGGCAGACTCACTGAAAGTGTGCTATACCATTTAAATCAAAGTGAGGAACAGCATATCGTGGTGACAATCCAGTGCAGATGTAGACAAAGAACGGGGAGTGCAAGCCTCGCCCAAAACAGCTAGAATCACAGATTGATTACAGTAGACTCATGGCTGCATTCTTCTTAAACAAGAAAGTAGAGGCTTAGGTTTTACCAGGAAATGTCAGTACAGAACAATGAATGGAAAGTTTAATATCTGAGGACTAGCTGGGCAATCATACTTTTCGCCTCTTCTGGAAAAAATGATGAGGTAGACGGGCATTGTAGGGGACACTGAATGGAAATAAGGGAAATCTGCCATATTTGTGACAATGTTATTAGAAATGTATCTGTAATTACCGTGTACTGTTCTGCTCTTATGTGTGTCTGTGTTTTGGGAAAGGGTCTGCAAAAGGAAGGGAAGACGGGATGAATCAGAGAGATAAATGTGAATGCAATTCTGTAATCTGTATGGATATTCTATCAGCCTAGCTATGCTCTCTTCATTCGAACTCTTCTAACCTGTTCTTTGTATCTAGGCTGTCATCTTGCATCTCGTTGGTGGGTGGGGATGGGGTGGGGCTTTATGTGGATATCAGAGCTGCACTGGTCTAGTAACTCTTACTTTTCACTTTTGAATGAAAGACTCCAGTTCCTCATTAACAGCTGGGGATGTATGTCAAAATTAATCGACAGGCCCAGAAGGTTTTATACAGGTAATGCCATGCACACTGTACTGCATGAATCCCAGCTAACCAAGGAGCGGGACTTTACTTCTTAACAGCAATCCACCCAGAGAAAGTACAGAATACCTATCAGATTCTGTGCTTTCACCGACCCCAAAGAAAGCAGTCTACACTCCAAAGGCATCTATAACAATACGTGGGAATCTCAAGTTGGCAGTGAAATTATATGATCGTAGGTAGTATTGACAATGACAAGGGCTCCCAAGACTGAATACAATGTGCAGAGAAAGTCCCAGTACTAGTTCTGACTAAAGGTGTAGCAGATAAAGTAGGAGTGGTCATGTCAGGAGTTATATTATCTGTTCATCCATGACTAGTATACATTTTAGGTTGCTTTACAAAAAGCATTGCAATGTCTTTCACTTAATCTCACCATCTTGGTGTCCAAGAGTAAAGGGAAAGTGATTTACACAGCCCTGTTCTAACCTCGTAATCTTTAGTTACTATGATACTAATTTTGACACAATGGCATCAAATGTATCTGCATCACTAAAAAAGGCGTCATTGGCCCTTGCACCATCAAATGATTGAATGGTGTCAGAGACTCCATGTAGTGACATCAAAAATGGTGTCAGTGGTGGTGGAAAATTATAACATTTCATACCAGACTAAAAAGTGGTACCAAAGAGGTTTTAAAGGCCTTTGGGGGTACCAGAGAATGAACAAAGTATGACACATGGCTGCTAGCTTCATCGTCTGAGTCTGACAATGAGAAGAAAGATCTTGCAGGTGTGCCTGCCAATTAGCCAAGCCAGCACTGAGAATAATGTCTGCAAACACACAATTTAAAGGCACTATGTGTGTGCATTAGATACACAGTTGTCTCCACCACTGCTAAAGAAAACTGACTGAGGTGGGATTACTAAATGCTAGGCAGCTAGACACCAGGAATGCCTGATTTTTAGAAAATGTCAGATCTTAACAGTGCTCAGCTGATGTCTGGGAAGGTAAACTCTCCACGTGTCTTTTCTACAGTAAAACCTAGATCCAGATAATACAGGGTCTGCTCAACTCACTGAATATATGTGAAGGGAACAAGTTAAGGATAAAGTTAATTATACTATTTTGATGATCTGTGCGCATCACCTTTCACTGACAGATAAAATGCACCCCCCATCCCCAACCTCTCTTAAAACACAGGCAGTGAGAGAACAGAAATATATGTACAAGCAGGCAGGCATCATACTTTGCAGCACAGTTTGACCCAGGCAGGTAATGCACACTCGTATGACTTGTCACACAGAGCCACTAGTGAATGTGACAGCTTCCCAGTTACCTGAAGACAGCTGCTCTATATATAAATAAATGCCAAAGCATTGCTGCCATGACATATTAATATAATCATACAATTAGTTATTGGTCAACAGGTTAAGGCCACCATGCATATGATCCTGTTTCAAATGTAATTCTGAAAGCACTTAGTTACTAATGACTAGTTTGGAATCATCTAACTTGCAAGATAAGGTTTTAATAACTGCATAGTGCACATATTCTTAGTTACTCAACTACTACCAAATACATAGGAAAATCCTGCCGTATAATCCAGTACTGTAAACAGCAACCTCCTCTGCAAACTACAAATAAACCAAAATGGTTTTCCAAGACAAAGCAGACTGGACTGATGGTGGGAAAAAACAAACTGAAAAAGAAGAGGGGCCTAAAATGAGTTATGTTTTAATATGAATACACAATGTACAATCTAGTCAGTATCTTTAGTGGTGGGATCATCTGAAACACAACATCTACACTTATAAAGAACTTTGACACAGTTTTCAAAGTGGGGCCCCACCGAGAGTCTACAGTATTACCCCAAGGGTGTACAGTTATAAATAATAACACAAATAAGAGTCATTAATCCCTTTTCTAAAAAAAAAGCCTTGCACCAATACTGTGATATTTCAAAGGGCACGTGTTTTATTACTTTTTGAAGAGAATACTTGAAAATATTTGCTCTAGTTCAAAAGATAATCTCCAGTAACCTCCCCTCATGTAGCAAGCTTTAAGAAACTTTTTTCAAGCAGCTGAATAAGCATTGAAGACACATCACATCAAGACAGCTTACAATGACAATGACCCCCTATTTGAAGTCAGATTCCTGCTTTCCCAATGTTGATCATATTTGAAAACTTCCAAAACCGCAGGTGAAAGCATGATAGAATGCTCCTGAAGCTCCATGGGCTCAGCATTATAAATATCAATCAGTGTACCCTTCTAGTCTGAATGGTAGCTTTAATAATTTTGTACTTAGAATAATACTATAAGACCCCGTATATCCATATTCATACTTAGGGACTGCACTCCATAATATCATGCTTACTGTAAAATAAAAATAAACAGCAACACCTTCTACATTTAAAGCTAGCTACTTAAACATTTTAAACTAATTTTTATTCCAATTTCGACAAGACAAAGAGATGAATACATGTAGTACTTTAATGAATGATTTACAACAAACTAGCAGAAGGGGCAGAGAAGGTAGGAGGAAATTTTAAATATTTCTAATGTGATCAGCAGTTTAAAGGGCTACAGAAGTTGATATGTGATGGTGGTCTGGCTTGACAAAAGGCATATGTAATCCTTAATCTGTAGCCTTATTTAAATGCAAAATGCATCTGACAATTTCAGCCTGGAAGCAAGGCACATGTAGCGTAGGAGTACAGCTGCATGTGTCTGCTGAGATTTCAATTTTCAGTGACTATTTCTGGAAGCGCAGCTCTTGACTCGAAAAAAATGAGAGAGATGATTCCAATTCACTGTTGAAAAGCATGAGAATTATTTTGTTTTACAAAGCCTGACCCTGTTCTAATGATTTTGCTGTCTCTAAGTGGCTTAATCAAAACCATAATACAGTCACAACATTTTACACTGCTTTTCAATGTACACCTTTTAGGCAAGTTAATTAAATGTTAGTGTTCTATCATCAGACAGCTGTATGACAGATAAACCTGTCCTTTTATTAATCTGTCTTTGTGTAGAAGTATCTATATATAGATCAAATAAAACTCTGTATTTTTTGAAACATCCTTCAGGTATTGAAATCTCAGTGCCATTACAATTCAATGGTAAAGATAGTGCTGCAGAAAGGCACAAAAACATCACCCTGGCTGTCATCTTGTAAGTACACTTCCTGAAATATCAATGACATGAACTTGACAATTATAGCTATATACACATTTAATATTACTGACAGAGGAAACTGCAATGTTTATAAATTTATTCTATAACTGAAAAAAATGTATAAACTATAGTTCCAATCAGCCATAGATTCCAGTGATCAGCTAGTTAACTGTGGATGTGAAGAAAAAAAATAGATTAAAATAGGCACAAAAGAGACAGATGAGGATTCTTGAAAAAAAAAAAAAACAGATTAAGGAAAAACATTGTCACTTTCAGTGACTAGGGAATGGAAAAACTGTATGAATGTACAGTAACACTCTGCTATCAGCATAGCCTATGCCTTTTAAGTGGTAATTAAGAAATAGAAGGAACAGTAAGTATCTGTTTGTCATGTGTTTTGCTGAATATATTAGATTTAAAAATACAGACGATACTAGCCAGTGCCAGTGATGTAGATGGATAAAACTCTGACTACTGACCTAGTGACCAAGATTCATTAGTGGCTATGGTTCTTGGCAGCAAAGGTAGGAAGAATGAGCATGACCATCCTAGGGGGGATGTGGGTCCTGGCCATCTAGCGCAGCCAGTGCAGAAAGGATATGGGCATGACCTCTCAAGATGGTGATGGTAGCCCTTGTTAGTACATGTGAGGGAGCATGCATGGACAGAAGAGCATAGGCTGTCCTTCTGGTGTTGCAAGTGTGAATGTCACCACCCAGGGAGGGGTAAGGGCATTCATAACAAAAACACTCATACAATCAGGTTGCAGGGGTGGGTACAAGCAACCTTAATGTGTGTCGGTAATGCAGCCCCCCTGGATAACTGTAGCCCAGTGGAACTGGGGGTAACCCGACACTGCAGGAAAATGGGCATCCAGTAGGGGGAAGCTTGATGGTCAGTGGGTAGAGGGGAAAAGCACCCCAAAAATTAGGCAGACACTCAAAGCATAGGTGACAGAATGCATAAGAGAAATGTAAAACTATAAGTGAAGTCTAGTTTTAAATATAGGAACAAAAAATGATGTCTATTGCACAGCAACACAAGACAGGAATATAAAATGTTTGTATGTATTTGAGTTGCTAAATACACAAGAAAAAAGTGGTAGCATGTTAGAAAGCAAACCAAAAATACAGGTCTCCAGAAAAGAAGAAAAAATATCTTACCAAAACAGGACATTGTCTCAGAAAAGCTCTTAAAAACAGTTACACACATGGTTTGCAAGCACATTAAGTTTACTTTAAGTCCACAAGCAAAAACCCAAAATCAAGCTTCATATAAATGTTTTCAAAGAGATTCAAAGATTCAGAGAAACGTTATTGTCATTTAGGACCACACAAGTGCAGCCTAAATGAAATTACAAATGTCAGCTCATGAGAGAAATGCAGTGCAAATAACATAGTTACAGTGGTATCAGGGAATTACATATGAAAGAAAATAACAAGTATGACATGCAAGGGGTAGTTCACATTACAAAAACACACTCAATACCCGTTATCTGATGATAAACAATAAATAAATAGCCACCACCAAACCCCTTCACCGTTAATATACAGAATAAATAGTTATTAGTGAACAGCAGCTGTTTAGTTACCGTTACTGTGAAACCAGATTATGTTTACTTTAAAGCCCCCATCAGAAAAGTAATAAGTCCACAAATAAAAGAAACACGTATATCAAAAAGAAGGGATCCCCAGTATGGTTCCCTAATAAGGTGGCACCAATCATTAAGAAGAAACATCCAGCAATCACATGTACTAAAAAACAGACAATGAAGAGGAAAGAAGCAGGAAATGGCCAAACTGATGCAAGGATAACCAACTCAAATGGGAATGGAGATAAGTAACACATATGAAAACAAAGGCAATGCAATGATACTGCAGTTAATAAAATGGAGAAGGATGGGGAGAATGACATAGTGAAAACGTGGGGTTGCTAAATAAATATGGCTGCTTAGCATTCACAAAGAAGAGGCGTTAACAAATCTAATCAGTTGATGTGCTCAAGATACAAGGCTTGAACCCAGATTTTCATGCCATTTCCAATAGAATTCCACAAACTATAGGTAAATCACTTCAGATTTGTAGAGAATACCTATCAGAGAACTAGTAACAACACAATGCACTTTTTTAAATGACAGTTAAACCACTAATACACAGTACAGTCTCTTCCCCAAAAATGATCCCAGTACTGCCACATATAAATAAGGCATGGCTTAGCTGGTTCCATCTCTTTCATGACATTTCTATGCTTTTCAACTTCCTAAAAGCACATGATGTAGGGTTTGCATGAAATATTTTAACTCTTTATTTAACCAGGATTCAGGCTTCACTGCAGAAAGAGTCACAGCAATTGAAATATTATTTTTATTTATATTCCAGGCGATAACTTCAACTTTGTTTTTTTTTTAAGAAATTGTAAAATCCTTTGCAATATTTCCAGCAGAAAGAGTGCAAACCTAAATTTTCCTGGTATAAATTACCTAGACCAATGAATCAAAGAGGTCTGGGAACACGTGACTTTTGGCTGTACTGGTGTGTGTTTCATTTGTAAATTTCTTGCCTATGGCAAAGGTCCACTAAATATTTAAGGTAGAGAGCATTAATTCAGCAGCAGTTAATCAATGAATATGGGAAGCCTGATTTATTGTTGTGGGAGAGTAGGTCAACAGATGTTGATGCTCTGTTACAGGCAGTGTTTGATGTTTTTCACTGGTAATTTAAGGCTTCAGACTCAAGGGACTGGCAACAGTTCACAGCCCCAGTCGTTTATCAATCTGACAGAATTAGAATGCACAGTAGCTCTGGAAATGGTTTTCATGCCATATTCAGGTCACTCTATGGAATCAAGATTATTTGGAGCAGGAGAGTTTTTTTTGCCCTGACAGTAATGCAAGCTGAAATTTGCTTTTCAATAGGTAGATTACTTGTTTGATAGCAGTATACAACAGGTAGATTACTTGCTTTATAGCAGTATACGTACTATCTTCAGAACATTCTATTTTAAAATGTTGCTTAATAAGAAGACTCCCCACTGGATCACCCTTCTGGCAAAAGCCAGAGAAGATGATTATGTAACAAGGCTGGTCAATAATCTTTAAATGCAGCCCATCCCTAGTAAGCACAGAGTCAAACAACAATTTGATTAAGCTTAGCATAATTTTCTGGGCAACAGTTTAATGATGCAGAATGGAGAGAAATTTACTTAGCACCAAAATATGCTACAGTTTCATGATGCTTCAGTATCTTTGAGTGGAACTGCCTCCATACATACAACCCTAGCAGATTGCAGTATGTGTTTCCTAATTGTAGTGGGGGTTGTTGGAGATGTAGCTATGATAAAAGAGGCATTTGAAAGATGTATCTTCTGTGATTGTAGATTTTAAATGTATTCAAACAATATTTCTTGCTACTTGATCTACTGTCAGACTGTCTATATGTAGACCTTTTTTTGTTTGGTGCTTTGGTGAGAAGTAGATGATATAAACATGAAAATGCAGTGGTGTCACTGATAATGTTGCAAAGCACGAAAAACTCAAGTAGAAGAGAGAAAAAATACCACACTCAACTAACTCAAGATTTTAAGGGACTATTTTTGTCATGGAAACTGTAAATGTGACAAGCAAACATAGGCCAAAAAAGTAAGCGGTTATCTGGACCACTAGGAGAAGAGGAACAAGCAACTTAGACGTTATTGAACTTTATGCTAATTTTTTTGAACAGGGATGGAGTGTTAATATTGAGGTAAATTATAATGTCTGTCTGTACCTGTGCACATTTTGCTTTCTTGATAGGTAGTTAGATTAAACCTTGTTTCTCTTTGCTTGTATTTAAGCCTCGCTTTTATGTGTGGTGCTGCTCATCACACAACTGCAGTTAGCAGTGCCCTGTATAGACACAAACGCCTAGAAGCTCAGTTTTTCCCTAAACAGCTGTCAGGGAAATCCTTCCAAGCTTTTCTGCTGCTCTAGGACTAACTTAGTTGTGCAATGAACAGCACTGCCATACTGATCAACCTTAGCCTACACAAAGTATAGGTCTGTCTTGTAGTTTTGACGCTACCAGCACAGTCCTGTCAAATTAACCCATTCCCTTCCATAATAAAACATACAGTAAGTGCCTGCTGTCATGAACAGTCAGCTTCCCATCATCTCTCTATGGCCAGCATGATAGGCATGGGCATCCTGAGGCAATGTAGCAATTGTCTCATGTATACTGACAACCACTTACTCCTGAAACAACAAACACGTTATGTGAGAGATGTAGTTATACTATGAAACTGGAGGCAAGACTCTCATAAAAGTACAAATCAAATGCCAAACAGGTTGTCAGCACACACACTTCACACACTAAATAAGGACATGACACATAAACCCACATATGTGGAGGTACTCACTAGTAACTTATCAAAAGATCAGAGGCCTCCCAAATGGAAAACACTTACAGATATAACAATGCAAAAAACAATTACAACACATAACACACACACCAATGTCTCAACAAATAAGCTCATAAAGCGTAACATGGCAAAACCTAATGTGTTGGTCACAGATGATTCCATTGTGAGACGCATGGATGTTCCCCTCACCAGGCTGGATAAGGAGCGGGTTACAGTTAGCTGCTTGTCAAGTGCCAGGATTCATCAAGTCACTCAACCACACATACCAGTATGACTCCTTTACAGTCCATCTTGGGTGAATGACTTGAGATGTACCTCACTGGACTATATAAAGAGACATGAATGAGCTCTCAGATTGTGTGTCACAGGCAGGTATAAGTCTAGCCTTAAGCAGTTTTCTACCGTCTCCAAGGATGATGCCACAATACAAACAAAAATGATTGACTTTAACAATTGGCTTAGCTTCTGGTGTCAGTCCAAGGGGATCCAATATTTGTCAGCCTGGAAAGACATGGGTGACAGGTCACGCTGCTTTGCTAGAGATGGTCTGCACCTGTCTTCTCTAGGCTTTCAGATACTGGCAAAGGCATTAGCCACCCCTATTGTGCCTTTTTTAGGCAGTGTCAAAATAACCAACCTCCCAACATAACAAAATCCTCTCTAGATAAACCTAGGGTACTATTGCTTAATGCTAGGAGTCTAAACAACAAAACTGTTCTCCCTGGAAGCACTCCTCACTTTAGAAGATGCTAATGTCTGTGTAGTCACTGAGACATAGCTCAAAGGTGCAGAAAGCACCCCAGACGTGCAGGGTTACAATGCCTTCCAGACCACAAAATGAGCATGAAAAAAAAAAAAGAAAGAAGGAGGTATATCCTTCTTCATTAAGGATAAGTATACCTCGAGACTGGTCAAATATTATGACTCTCTTGAGTTACTCCATGATCAATTAACTACAGGCAAAGCCCCCTACCATATCATAGCTAGCTATAAGTCCCCCACCATGAAACAGGAAAAGCATACCGCATACCTGGATTTACTGGAGTCACTAGCCATACAGCCCAATATCTTACTCGTGGGTGATTTTAATTATCCTACCATCGACAGGGAAACATACACAACCACAAAAATGCTGGCTCAGAGGTTCTTGGACTTTGTCAATGCAAATGCTCTGGAACAGCTAGTCAGCACACCCACAAGAGGCTCAAATGTCCTGGGCAGAGAACTCACAAACATGGATGAGCATTGCACCCTCCCAACCCCAGTGTGATGTCTTCCCTGTTAAGATCAGACCATAAATCAGTCTCGTTTGATGTAATTATAAGACTGGTTACCCCATCAAGCTCAAAAATGCTTAATTTTTCAAAGACAAATTACTTCCTACTAAGGGATGGCATAAGAACTTTCAAAGCCCTCTGAAACGCAGATAACACAGACTCCTCTGCAGAGATGTATACCAATGCCTTGTATAACCACTTAAGCAGTTGTATAGAATCAGATGTACCTGACCGTTTTAAAACCAGGTCTTGCCAAAAAAATAAGCCACCCTGATGGACCCCTAGTATCTCATTCACTCCAATGGAGCTTAGGAAGTTTGCACTGTAACTCCCAATGGTGGAGTCTAAGTCTTCTGACAGAAACAAATTATGTGCTCACATTTCAAACATATGTTCATATCTCTGGGACCATAGGGGTTATAAAATAATTATGAATGGCAAACTCTTCAGCACAAACTATTGTTATAGTGGTAATAATCTTTAGATTCTAAGTCTTAAAATTAATTTTATAAGTCCCACTAAACACAGTGACTTTTACGTTTGTAATATTTTGCAAACAACTTATAATATTTTAGCAACCACTTAAGTTACACACATACTGTCAGCAGCATTTTATTAATCTAGCTGAGAGCTTTAATATCAGGCTAAGGAGTTCTGTCTGTGCTAGTTGGTTGTTGAAATATTTAGAAAAATGTGAAAGTTATATCTATATAAATTAATATCATAAAACAACAGTTATTATCTCTTTACCTGCACTAGACAGAGGTAAAATATTAATGCAGATGAGTTTGCCATTGTGTAAGTTTTAAGATGAGTTATTTTGAAATCTTGTACATAACATGGTTTTGGAATTATTGATGCAAATATATACAAGCACTATTTGACGCCTAGAGGCGTCAGTATGAGTTAACTGCAGATGCAGCTGGAGGCGTCACTCAGATGTAATGAGGTATAAACAGGCTATGCAACAAGAGAAAGAAACTAATGTCCAAGAATGAGACAGAACTGGCTCAGCACAGGAAGAAATCCCTCTCTAGCTTAAACAAACAAATCAGAGATCTTGTCAAGTCCTCCAAAGGTAATTATGAAGCAAAAATAGCCTCCCTAGCTACGGATAATCACAAGGCACTCTAACTACGTTCAAAATCTAAAAAGGAATACACAGCTATGTGTTGAATTGGTTGTGGCTGGCACAACGTATACTCAACCGGAGTTAAGAGCCAATCTGCTAGCTAACAGTTTTGTAGAAAACTCCACCCCCTGTCCCCTCCAGTCATCCCCCAAAGTATACTTGCCATGATTCCTCAGTCTATTATATCAAGATATCAGGTCATCTTAGCACTCTCCAAGGCCAAAAATATGTAATCAGTGGGACCAGACAGCATCCTAGGTTGCCTTTTAAACAACTTAGAACATGATCTAGTAGACCCACTTGGATTCCTGTTTAACCACATTCTACAAACTGATACTTACCAGTGGAATGGTGGACAGGAACAGTAATCCCCCTACACAAAGGGGGACCATCAACTAACCCTGGGAATTACAGGTCCATAAGATTGTCTAGCCTCATCTGCAAGGCCATGGAAAGAATCATTATGGGCCTTATTAAAAAGGACACAGGTAATCTCCAAATTCTGGAACCAACCCAATTTGGATTTGTTAAAGGTAGATCATGCCTGTTAAACATGGTTGACCTCTTCGAAAAAGTCACTACAGCCCTGGACAAAGGAAAGACAGTGCATATCACCTATCTTGACCTAGCCAAGGCATCTGACACAATCCCCCACTCAGGTATTATACAGAAACTCTCCCAATTGGGAATTAACCCCTACATTACCAGATGGATAGCCAACTGGCTCACCAATGGTTCACATACTGTCAAAGTGGGTGAATTCACCTCTAGCAAAAGACCAGTCACCAGTGGTGTACCACAGTGTTCTGTGCTGGGCGCCTTACTGTTTGGAATTTATTTCTTAGAAGTCCAGGCAAACTTGGACAGCATGTGGCTGACCAAGTTCGATGACAATTGCAATTTGGGAGTTTGTTGAGTCTCCCAACAATGCCAAAGCCACAGATTAAATCTAAATGCAAAAAAATGCATTATTATTCCCTTTGGGAAAGCTGACATCCCTGCTAATTACATTATAGACAGCACACCCCTAAATGTAGACCCAGTGGTATGTGATCTGGTACACAAGTCGTTAGCAATCTGAACTTTAACCATCACATATCCACAGTAGCAAGGAAATGCTCCTATGGGGCACATCTCATAAGTAAAGTCATTGCATCTAGAGCTAAGGATGTTATAATTCCATTACACTTGGCCCTCAACAGACCAATAATTGAGTACAATACTTCATTTTGCATGTACCTCACCAGATACCTGCAACAATTGGAGAGACCACAGAGGTTTCTCACCAATAAATTATACTGTACACAAAGCAAGTCTTATGTGGAAAGACTGAAAGCACTGTCACTGTATTCTGTCTCCTACAGGCTGCTAATGGATGACCTGTGCCTGGCTTATAGGGCAGTCTTTGACCCAGCCCCGATAAATTAAACTGCAGGAGGGTCACTCACTCCAGGGCTCTTAACCTAGCTTCTGACCCGTGTACAGGTCATGCTGGAAAGATGGATGCATCTCCCAGAGACTGCCACTTCTCTGGAACAAGCTTCCAATTCATGTGAAACAGAGCCCCCTCCCTGACCATCTTCAAACACAACCTAGATTAATGGATGGGTGACTGCAAATTCACTCCTGGAGTGGTGCCCCAGTTCCTCCTGGACAGAGGAAGTAGATATTAACTACCATAGCCCCTTACCTCTGTGAACTTCACTCACCTAACCACCGACAATTGGGACATCTCAGGATAAATATAGCTAGGCTTGTATGGGCTCTAGGGCTGTTAGATAGTAACCCCTTAGGAACCTACAAATAAGCTGTTGGTTAAGTGAGATTATCATCTTATTTGACAGGTTGGAGAATATGCAAACTACATTGTCTGGGAGATCTTATCTACTTTCGGCATCTGCATTTGTTTTTTCATGAGCAAGGGGTTATTTGAGAGCATCATACAAATACAAGTAACCCCCTATGAAGTACAGAATTGGACAATTCTTGGTACATTTTCAGTGTTGAGAAGAGCACACATGGCAGACATCAAAGACTGAAGCAAAACTGATTTCATGAACTTTAATTATGGCTTAACTTAGGAATGGGGTCCTGTTCCTGTCACTGCATTTAAAAAAAACTCAAAACTTAGAGAAGTAAAACAGAGGAAAAATGGAATTCTGCCACAGTGTTAACCTTCTGTGAGACTCCACTTATGAATCTTTTTTTTTTTTTCCTGGGTGCTACAACTTCAAAAAAACACACACACACAAAGTAAACTAATTGCAGAAACAATGCAGACTGTGTAGGGTTTGTATCCCACCGTTCATAAGGAAAGCATGAAGAATCTCCCTTCAAAGGTATTAAGGCAGCGGGAGGGCCACACAGGATTTATCAGTCCTCAGGAAGTCAGCAAGGTGTATAATGATTACAACTAACAAATATTGTTAGAATGGCATATATCTGTGTTAGTAAATAAGTCTTGGATGCCACATTAACAGCTTGTAGATGTGGAAACAGAACCTAACTTCAAATATCTGCTGCACATACAGAACAGAATATTCAGGAAACAAGTAAAAACTAATACGAGATGTCAGTTGGTGTCCGTGGAGATTAATTAACACAACAGCCTTGGGGCACACTGGAATGCTGCTGGTATTTTCTAGGAATTTATATTTGAAATCCAAGGGGTGACTAACATGGACTGCCAGGAGCACCAATGCCCAATGAAGCACCCCAGGGAATATTCTGAGTTGTTTAAACAATGAGCTGTGTTCATGCCAACTATTATCTGAAAGCAAACAGAAGGTAAAGTGCTTTTTACAGGGTGCAGCAACATGCAAGCCATGTGGGGGGGGGGGCTCAAACCAAGGCTACCACAGTTAGTACTGCGCATTACTATCCAGCTGATGTTTTAAAGTCATTTACGTCGTGCTGAATGCAGTTAATACAAAACGTTGTCTGTTGTCCAAGTTAAAAAATGAATTTGCACAGGTGAAATTTCTCAAGTGTATCAGACGTTATGTAACATCTTCCTCAAAATGTATAAGTGGAATCTGGATGAAATAGCAAGACAAGTTTTTCTGCTTGACTTGTTACATTCTTGCATTTTCATTAGGTTAATATAGAATCTGATCTGCTTCATCTAATCCTTCAATGTTTCTTCATTCTTGTACAATCTAGAAAGGATTTTGACATAAAATACCTAGAATTTTAAAATGATAATTTCATTAAGCAGTCAGAAGCTTTTTTTCTGATTCAGGACATAACTAAAATACAGATTTAAAACAAATTTATTTTATATGTAATGCCATGAAACAAAAAAATCTCTTGAATTCATCAATTTAAAATAAATAAAGCCCATGGTGCAGCCAAGCAACACGTTATTCAATGATGCATTAACATTTAATTAGGAGCACTGAGAGACGATGCTTTATCTGCTACATAATAAGAGGTTCCCATTACTCTTTGTTAGCAAGAGAGATTGTTTTCAAGAAAAAGAAGGCAAAAAGCATCACAAATACAACTGTTTTATAAGTGCATATAGAGGAGAAACACCTACTGCTCAGAATCGTAAGATGGATATACTTAAGTATTCAAGACCAGCAGGCAACAAATTTAATTAACAGTAAATAAAAAATACAAAGTAGCCACCTTGCCACTAATAAACTAAAAACTTGCAGGCATAGTTTACAAGTAGTTCTATTACTGTTAAACCTTTTGGTCAGGCATAATATTTTACTTTATAAGTTCCATTTCAGTGGCACACACAGATGAGCATTTTATTTTATATGTTTTTGCTTCATGACTATAGAACATCTCTAAGTGGAAATTCAAAAAGAGTCTAAAAACTGAGTTAGATGTAGTTGGAATGGTTTTTATCAGTAACTGTTTAAAATCTTGGGACCCACATTGCCAAGTCTCGAGACGTCGAGACCAAATGTCAGAAAGTGTGGACTTACACATGTCAAGTCCAAATTTTGTAATTTCTCTGAGGTATGCAGATCATGTAGACTGCATATACATACATTTGGGGAGGGGTGGGATGCTTATCCACTTGCAAAAATAGATTAAAGGAAAAAAAAGCAATGTTTAATGTATGCTCTTCTCCGTTATTTTTGGTCTTTTTTTTCAATGTGTTAGGACCTGGCAATGCGAGATTCAAGACTTCAGTAAGGAGCCATGTCATCAGATAACTGGATGATGGGTAGTGAATGCAAGAAGGAAGTAAGGACAGCCAGGTGACTAGAACTGTGCAAGAGGTACAACATTTAAGGAATCAGGAAATTATCACCGTAACACCACAGCAGAAATTCACGAAGCATGTACAGACTTGTAGGGGAGGGAAATGCCAGTCAGTGAGCTAATATCATGTTGCTGTAAAAGTACGGAGCTGTGACACTTGTAATACACTGTCGGAATATCAGTACTATGTATTACACCAGACTGCACCTATGAAATCAGAATGAAGAAAACTGAATTACTATTAAAGCAGTCATGACAAAAGACTGAAGGATTACAGTAAGTGCCTTTAATAGCCAACATTGTCTGAAAAAAAAAAAACTGGAAAAGAACTAAAAAAGAAGAAAAGTAAGTTAACAATTGTTACAGAGAAATACACACACACACAGTGAAATACAAAAACAAAGAAGTGTAAATAGCCAATCAACTACGTCATAACACCTAGACGTAAATATGTCACATAGTGCATATGCCCAACACCAATGTACCACATGCAGCTATGGTCAATGGCACAAACACTTTGCAACGTACATAAATGTTGTAATACACCATATACTCTTTAAGTCGCTCTTTGTATGTGCCTGTAGTGTTTACACTAATGGTTGTTAGCTATGTAAAGTTGCAGCTTTTATCCTTGAGCCTCTAATAAAAATTGGTCATGTTCATCTTAGTTTCCCAGTTAACAAATTTTAAGTAAATAAAATAAGAGCTCTAGATGATTATTGAGTGTAAAAGTAAACAAAATAAACTATGAAATAAAACTTCACATTTTTCAGTGCACTAAGAGATGTACACTTTGTTGCAACGATTGTATTAATCTTAAATATTGTAAATTCTATGAAAATACAACTCACTGTGGGCCCCATATCCCTTATATTTTCTCTTAATAGCCTTATTTTCTTACTCATTCAGTTATATTTATTTATCTATCCCTTGTTGACCAGATTAGTCCCACTGCGCTAGTAGCCTTTAGGGAGACCCAAGGTGGTACTGATGCTACTAGGGGAAATTTGGCCAGGGCATCAAGGAACTTCCCCTAATCTTTTTGATAGGTGCTTTGGGATCTTTTACATCCGCCTGAGCTACCACCTACTCAAACATATGTTTAACAGCTCATCTGAAGGACGAAACATTTAGAAGTGCAGTACCCCTGTTATGCACTGGGGGGGTTCAGTATCATATTACTTTAAAAATAAATAAATAATGGCTGAGATTCACTTATTCATCTACATAACAGCAAAATATTTTGATTGAAGTAGTGCAATGTGGCCCAAAACTGATTAATAATGTGACAGGTGACAGGTTGTGTGACATGTTGTACGACAGACATTAATTAGCGAATGCTCTGATAAAAAAAAAAAAAAAAAACAGGTTGCCTAAACTCTGGCATTGTGTGATGACAGTTACATGACCTACTGAGCCCAGTAGTGAGCACATAGCATTATCACAGTGACACACAGTTACAGTTGCAACAATACTCCTCATAGATCACAGCTGAGATACCTAATAAAAACTTCATATCAAAGCCTCTGTTGTTATAAATGGGAAAGAAATGGGTGTAGAGGATGTCAGAAAGGGGGAAAGCACTTACACAGTAGGACAAGAAGAAGGAAAGACTGGGATGGGGTGGGGAATTAAGGGAATTTTTTTTTTTTTGTGGGACAGATTCACAGTTTTTTTCCTAGAAGGGTTGAGGGCTAAGATAGCAAGGGGATGGAAAGAGAGTATAGAGATTATAGCAAAAGCAGATACAAAACAAAAATACAAAATACTAAGAAAGGCCAACACAGCGGAGGTGCTGACTCATTGTGAGGGGACAGAAAGGATAACACAAACCAGAAGAAACAGTGCAAAACACACCAATAATCAACAGAAAGGATAGACACAGACAGTGGGAAAACAACTGATGTTGGGAAGGATTGCATTATATAATGGGAGGGCAGTGAGACACAAGGAAGGGGAACACTGTGAAGGGATAGGGTGGAATCACAGGTAATTGCCATGTTGCCCAGTACTGCCTGGCCTACTGGACAGCAGCCTGCTAGGCAACACGTGGACCATACCACGGGGGTACAGCCACATATGAAAAAACATTAGCATAAACACAGACCACAAACAATGGGTTGCCAGTCACATAATATGACATACACTAGCAACCTGGAAGTGATATATTATGCCCCCTCTGAGGCATGTTCATGGAATGTCAAATATAACTGGCACTGGTAGGGGGCTTGGAAGGGGCAGTGCATACCTAATGCTGTGCAGGCAGCCCACTACATCCTCAACCCTGTAGAGATGGCAAAGCTGTAGTAATGGAGCTAGCAATGGGGGGACAAACATACTGATGTGATGCAGAATATGACACAAGGCATGTTGGGACAACAGTCACAGACAGATCATCGATTAGCACTCTGACACTGTTGGGACTCTCCAGTAGTAGTAAGAGAGGGAGAATGCATCAGTATGAATGTAGTGTACATGTAACATGAAGCATCTAATTGTGGTAGGAAAAGTTTCGATGACCAGCAAGACTATAACATGTTACCATATTCCCCACAATTTCCCTAGCAGGTGGGAAATATAAAGGATATGGAAAATGCCCATAAATCAGGTGCTTTCCATGTGGCTGACCACTTAAAGCTAAATAACAGGGGAATTCACCTGTCATGAGTACTTACTGTAAAACTCTGGAGCACTTTCCCCGGCTTCCTCTACCCACTGGGGCAAAAATCATGGTGGCACCTGCTCAGAT
This sequence comes from Protopterus annectens, assembly GCF_019279795.1. Classification (NCBI taxonomy): domain Eukaryota; kingdom Metazoa; phylum Chordata; order Ceratodontiformes; family Protopteridae; genus Protopterus; species Protopterus annectens. The sequence goes on from NC_056725.1 coordinate 382,448,086, forward strand.
CACTGATGCCTGAACTGTTCATCAGTGCAGGTGATGCTTGTGGCACCAACACTGGCAAGATATTGCCAGGTATCCACTTTGTACTGGGAACCCAAATAAGAGGTCCCCCAGCAGGTGCTTCTTATGTTTTTTTTTGGCAGGAAATAAAGAAAGATCTTGGACTTTTTCCTGCACAACCAGAAACCCCTGCCACAAACAGCACCCTCAGAATGCATGACATTCACAGATCAGAATCTTGAAAAAAACTGTAGCAGATTCACACTAACAGGCATTGCAGGTCAATTGACCATAATTGTCTCATTAACATAACTGGTACGCTAAAAGTCCTAAAAATGCATGATAAAATGGCTGTGGCTATTGTAAAGCTCTCTGTGCTATGGAAATTTGCTGGTTTGCAAAGTAATAATAGCGGAGACTGAAGATTACATTTCAGAGAGAACACAGAGTCCTATAGCTGCTGTGGTAAATTTACAGGTAATAATGATATGTTTGAAGAATGTGTGGTTGAAATTACTCCTATGTTGCTGCTATTGAAGGCTGCTGCCCATCATGGGACTGCTGAGAGGTGGTGAGAACCACAGTAAGCTTTGTGAAAGAGCTTTGCAATCTATTTCTGCAGTGATGTACAGTTTACAGAATGATGTAACTTTGATGGGATCAGGTGACACAACATACTCGCTGTGGAAACTGATTTCCTGAGAGTGTGTTTGCGTGTTTGTGTGTGTGCGCGTGTGCGTGTGTGTGTGTGTGTGTGTGTGTGTGTCTATGTCTGTTTGGAGGAGCTCTATAGCAGACACTTCTGTGAGTAGTAATAGAAGGGCTGGAATGCTAGATTGACTATGGGATGTCTGTGGAATACAGAGGTGGTTGTCATAAGGCCAGACATGCCAATTATATAGACTGAGATGTACTGCATCATAAACATGTACTGTTGGGGGGTGTTTTTATGACAGTAACGTGCTCCATTGTATCTGGGGCACCTCACTGATTGTGACTTAATAAAGGAATGTCTTGCAGTGGGCTTCATCAATCTGCTGTATTGAATGCCTAAAAAAAGCAGGTGTGCACAAAACACTACAAATTGGCCATACTGCTACGACACCTATTTTGTGTTTGAATTTTGGGGGGAAATAGCAAGATGCAGAAATGTACATAGTTAACACATTCTGCTGACCACATCTGAGGGAGGACAGAACAAGATACAGGTGTAGATAGATGTTGCCATCAACATGTATGGTGGAAGCCAATTGTGGGATGGTATGTAAGCATATAAACCAAGTAAAAGCCAGCAAAGGTACAAAAACAAACTATAAACTCCAAAGAAGTACCCTTGACAGGAAAATACAGCAGCCAATTGTTCTTTGATGCAAAAATCCAAGTTTAATTCACACAAGCAGCTTCCAAGGTTTAAAATCAAAGCACATAAAGGCACATAGACGCCCTTCACCAACTCAGCGTTTTTGTCTAGTTAAAACAGACTTCATCAGATGCAGACTCATACCAAACTACACATATTTATATCAATATTTAAATTATCCAATCAGCAACCCTGAATAAATAAATGTAATTAAAAAATCTTAAAACTCATGCCTTGTCATTTATGAAATAAAATGTTAAAAACACACTTAAAAGACTTGAACATTCTATTGACTGCTGTATTTTCCTGTCAAGGGTACTTGTTTGGAGTTTATGGTATGTAAGCATGCTACACACTCCACATGTACTGATGTAGTACCATCAATACACAATGCCACAGCAGGTTTTTCCTGTACATTCTGGAAGGTGTGGTGGAAACATACCTATGTCCAACTACAGGCAAATGCCCTAAGACCCGTGCATTTGGTCTTGTCTCTGTGTGTGTCAGGTATTTCTTTTATCTCACTTTGGTGTGTGTCTAATGCACCTCATAGATTCTCCATGCACTGCATGGTATAGTTGGTTGTAGGAATGCATGGAAACCACTTGACAGCTGATGGAGTGAAATATTTTACAGTTGGTATACAGTTGTCCCTGTGTTTCAGGTGGGGCCTTAATGACAAAGCGGGTGCAGTCAATGGCACCAAGTAACTCAGGGAAATGGGCTATTTACAGCCAAATTGTGGTGTTTTTATCCTCTGCCATACATGGAAACCACATGTACTCCTCCATGTACTATAGCATGGAGTTGAGAAACTGCTGAAGTATCTATGAGGTTTACGTCTGAGATGCACCTACACTGTCCCAGCTGGTCATTGAAAAAGTTCCTGTAGCAAGAATTGTACATAATACACATACCTTGGTGTATACAGAAATCAGTATTCCATGCATCCCATGAGCTTGCATATGTGGAAGGCACATTTTCACCAGCTCCTCTGTGATGTTTCTGTACGCATGGCAGTGGTGCACTGTTTCTGTATTCTGGGCATGATGGAAAGTTAGGCACAGTGAGAGAGTGATAACATGTACCTTAGCAGCTGTTGTCTGACAGGGTCACCTCCAACATGCACATCTGGCTATGCTTGCTGCTATTCCTTACCTTGCAGCATGTTTTCTGTTCTTTGTTCAAAGATTTTACTGTGCACATCTACACTACTGGACACAGTTCATTATGCACTTTTTATACATTTCAGAATTCTCTGTCATGTTGTTTACCCTCATACACCAGTGGTCTCATTATTATAACATTGCTCATTTCCATCTCTTATATGGTCATTTGCATAATGTACCAGATGCCTCTTAAATCACTCCACCTTGTGCTATCTTGCAAATTTAACTTACGCACTGTACTATTTGCTTCTAAATCCCAGCTAATATGTTATTAAACTATAAATAAAACATTGCAAGTAAGTTCTATAACTAAATTAATCTCACATGGGGTTGCCAGCTATCCTGTTTTATGTGGGACATTCCTGATTTTTATTTTTTTATTTATTTTATTTATCCTTTGTTGACCAGGTTAGTCACACTAGGCTTTAAATTGTCATGGCCCATCATCTTCCTCAACTACACGTGGGACATTTGTATCTTGGTTTAGTGGCGCAGTAAGAAGTGAAAACTTTTGTTTTTGGTGGCTGGATCCATATTAAGCATGTGTAGTATTTTTTACAGAAAGATTTTATGAATTGAGACATCAGTGGCTGGACTTGCAGATAGATATGTTCTCATTTAGGTCCTGGCTCAAGTTTTTATGTCCTGTGACATCAATGTATTGGACTTGCAAGAAAATGTGTTCTCCTTCACATCCAGTCTATGAGTGGTATGGTATACTGTTATTTGGCTCTCAGGCAATTGGAACTGTCAAGAAAATGGAAGTACTGCTGAGTTGATGACAAGCTATGTTTGTAGGCAGCATCTGGGCCTCATTGAACTGTTTTTATTTTCCAAAAAAGCTCAGTCATCACTACTTGAGCACTGTAATCAACTTCTGCAAACTCCTTCCTTTCAAATGAAATGGTGTGCCAGTTATATTGTCTTAGGTTGCTTGAGACTGCCAGGATTGCAAGCAAGCCAGCAACTGGTGAAAACCACATAGCAGAGAAGGCAGATGGTATTTATGAATGTGTATATGAAAGCAATGCATGTTTTATTACATATGCAATTTTGGGTAGGAATAGAGGTTAATGAAACAGTGTGATATGACAAAGTGCTTAAGGGAAAGCAGCAGCCCAAATTTTGGACTATAAAAGTTAAAATTTTACATCTGACTTCTGGGATTTTGGAAACATTCTCTCTACTGATGAACATATTTACATATACCAAGTTGTGCAACAGGAAATATTGTTAAAATAACACAAGAAGTTAAATGTCTACGTAATATAACTCATATAATATACTGTCAGAACAAAAATAACATGTCTGTAGATAGTGCATAAAGCACATAAACAACTATATTTCTCTTTATATATCTGAGATGACAAAAAGCTCAGATTAAAAGATGATTTTGAAGGCTACTTCTAGAATGAATAAATTCAGAGAACATTTTTACCTTAGAAGGATAAATGCCTGACTATTTATTTTATTTTACATTTGTTTACCGGGTAATGTCCGATTGGGCTGGGAGCCAATTTTCAGTGGAGACCCAGGGAGAAAAGCTCTACAACATACAATACAATTTAGACAGTAGACTAAAACCAGTATGACTCAGTACATATTACTCAATTTCAACATACAAAACAATTTAGGCAGCAAACTAAAACAATATGAATCTATTCATATTCGTCAATTTCAACAGAGCAGCACAGCATTTATGGTTTTTGACATTAGAGTGCATATAGCGAGTATGTATATAATGTAAAAAACTAGCTAATATTTTCATGTGGCACGCGGAGGAAATGAAATATACAGACTGAGAAAGAAATAGAAAAAGCTAGAGTTTGTAAGTAGAATAAATCAGTGACAAAGAGTATCCGTGAGTAGAAGAGGGTAGACAAAAGAAAAGCAAAAGAGGAAAGAGAAAGGACTTTAGACAAGGGTAGACAGATACTGATGCAGGAAGAGAGTAAAAGCACTGGTCCAGCTCTAATCGCCTACTCAGAGGCAACCTCTGCCTAACAAACCCATGTCAAACCCAGATCTGTTGGGTATGCTTACACTAAAAGAAACCCCAATCCCTCCAAGCCACATGCTCCAGGGACCTAAACCTTGCCACCACAATAAACAAAACATGCTGGAGGGATAGATTCCTGTCCCAGAAACTTCCCATACTCTGGAACAGACTACCCATTCATGTCAAGCCAAACTCCTCATTAGCCCTCTTTAAGAAAAATTTCGACAATTGGATGGGAAATAGGAAATTCACCCCGAGGATCACTTCTGTGGCTCTGCTAGACAGGGATGCAGGAAAATAACTTTCTTGGGTGGCGAAAGCCATGGAACTTTTTTGTCCAGGCTTATATAGGCCCCAGGGCCAATAGTCTAGTACCTACCTATGAACCTATGAACCTAAGAAAAAGGTGAGGTGGTGCTGAGCATTAAGAGTTATCCAGGAGAGCAACAGGGGCATAGCCAGTTGTTTATAAGTTGTTCTTTCAGTTTTAGTTTAAAAGTAGGATAGCAGGGAGTACTCTGCATGTTTAGTGGAAGGGAATTCCAGCACTTAGCAATTTTGTTTGAATAGAGGGAGTCTCCATGGGTGTT
>NC_056725.1:382758200-382870082 GCF_019279795.1 Protopterus annectens
GGTGCAGCACCATGTGGATACAGGGCCCCAAAGGCCTATTAAGCAGGCCCCTTTTAGAGTGCCTGACAGAGTCAAACAGACTCTGAGGGAAGAGATACAGAAAATGTTGGAACTGGGGGTAATCCAGGAGTCCAGCAGTCACTGGGCCTCCCCAGTGGTGCTGGTACCAAAGGAGGATGGCAGCACCAGGTTCTGAGTGGACTACAGGAAATTAAATAGTCACACAGAGTCAAATGCTTACCCCATGCTTAGGACAGATGAAGCCCTAAAGCAGCTGGCTGGGGCTAAGTATCTTACCACTACTGCTCTTACCAAGGGTTACTGGCAGGTGCACTTGACTACCAATGCTAGAGAGAGGTCAGACTTTGTGACTCCTTTCGGCTTGTATGAGTTCATGAAAATGCCCTTTGGGATGAAAAATGCCCCAGTGACTTTCCAGAGGCTGGCAGATTGTATCCTAGCAGGAGCAGGAGATTTTTCCCTTGCTTACCATCTACAGCCATTCCTGGCAAGAGCACCTTCAGCATGTCAGGGAGGTGCTGGCAGACTACAGAGGGCAGAATTAACCATTAAGCCCAGTAACTGTCAGGTGGGTATGGCAGAGGTCTCCAATCTGGGACATAGAGTGGGTAAGATCAGGCCAGAACCTACCAAAGTGGAAGCAATTCAGGCATGGCCTGGTCTTTTACCAAAAAGCAGATGAGGGCATTCTTAGGGACAGCAGGGTACTACAGAAAGTTTGTCCCCAATTATAGTACCACAGCTGCTCCCTTCACAGACGTGACAAGGAAAAACAGGCCAGATAAGGTAGTGTGGACCCCAGTATATGAGCAGGCAGTCCAGATTACAGTAAAGAATATATTGTGCTGGTGGATGTTTCAAACCATGGGGTGGGGGCTGTACTCAGCCAGGTTTACTCAGAGGGAGAAGAGCAGCCAGTGGTATAGCTCAGCCACAGGGTCCAACCCAGGGAGGAATACTATGCAGCTGTAGAAAAGGAATGAATAGCCATAGTGTGAGCACTGCAGAAACTTCAGCCTTATCTGTATGCAAGGAAATTCACTGCAGTCACAGACCACAATCCCTTAACATAGCTACATTGAGCCAGCCAGCAAAATGCTAAGCTACTAAGGTGGAGCCTAGGGTTGCAGGCATATGATATGATATTGCAGCACTGCAGTGGAGTTAGCAATGCCAACGCTGATGGGGTCTCAATACAGGGAATGGGGTAAAGTATTCCCAGATAGGCTCATCCCTCTCAAGCAATGTTTCTCAAGGGTCACTTGAAAAACTATCTTGAGTCTTCGGGGGGGGGGGGTGTTATTAAAGGGAATACTGCCAGCCCAGCTATCTGGAATTCTGTAAATAACTATATGCTATTTGTGAATATCAACATGATTCATATAAGATGGTTGTGTTACAAATAACTATATGCCATTTGTGAATATCAACATGATTCATATAAGATGGCTGTGTTACAAATGTATTAGAGTTGTATATATGATGGTTTGTACAGACATGTGTACTGAAGAGGTATTTTACAAAGTGCTGTTTGAAAGGTATCCATAGTGTACCCTACTGGAATAGAACAGAAATGTACAAACACTATTGTAACTGTGTAAGTGTATATATTTTAACAGGGGAAATTGGAATACAGGAGGTTAACTTGCAAAAATTCAGAAAAATTGTTGAAATTAAATTATTTTATGACAGCAAGAGACAGGATGTCTATACCAGGGAGCTCTCTGTGTTGTCTTGAAGGATAAATAATTACTAGGCTTGAGATGTGGAAGTGTTTTATTGTTTTATGACTTTCCATCAGCTGCACAGATTGGAGGAAAAACCCTTGTCTATGTATCTTCACAGGTGGATGCTAAATACTGCTAGATTTCAGCAGTGGGAGGTTTACCTGGGATAGAGTCAGATGAGAAAAAAATGATGTAATTCTGCAAGCTATCCCAGCAGTAATATTTGAGATATTAATTTAAGAACTCTCTGAGAGGGACAGCATTCTGTACTCTGTCTTAGACTTAACAAGAACACCCATTCACCACACAACTGCCTTGCTGCTCTAATTAAGTTATTAGTGTATAGTAATTTTCTTAGATACAGTCAGGAGTATAGCAAAGCTTAATTTAGATGTTTTTTCTTTATTTATTTGAGACTGTTGTGCAATGTTGTTTTAAATATTTCCTGTGATTTTGAACTCTGCTGTCACTGTAAATATAAACTCAGTATTTTCTTGTTCTTTCATTACTTATTATTAAATATATTGAAACATTTCATTGTGGCTGACCTGTCTAGAGATATTTAACCTCTGGGAGTACTTGCATATTTATTTAGTGACACTGTGTGGGCCATTCCTAATAGTCTTGCTCTTGGTGAAACTACCATTTGTACTGATAGTAACATTACACAGTAAGATGGGACACCATTTGTTAAGGGCCTTAAAGTAGCTGTTAAAGAGCTGTCTGGTCACAGTGATAACTACCTTATAGTCTGGGCAAAAGGGGGCATAGCTAGTAAATCTGTACCAGCCTTTCCCAGGGGTGTGTGTGTGTGTGCGTGTGTGTGTGTGTGTGTGTGTGTGTGTGTGTGTGTGTGTGTGTGTGTGTGTGTGTGTGCATGCATAAATCAAACCTCAAAGAGTGTGTGTGTCAGCTACTTGTGCAGGGACAAGAGGTACTGGTTGGACAGAGAGGGTGCTAGAAGTCTTGGCTTGGCCACTCATCTGCAATCTCAACTCTATAGCTGTGCCAGTGGAGAGTCTTATTGGGGATCTGGAAAAAGAGGGAGAAACCAGCCAGCCCCGGACTGACTGTGGTCTCTGTGTGCTCTTGAAATTGCACTTGATGCAGAAAGCTGCATCTGGTAATACTGTGTGTTTACCTGTCATCCTCCCAATGTATGGCCCCCACTGTTGCCAGTGGTGAGGATTGAGGCTCCTTGATTACTGTGGTGAGGTGTCACAATTTAATTTAAAGAAACATTCATTTCCAACTGACCAGCAGGATGTCTATAAAAGCAGGGACATCAGCTTATTATAAGCTGTAGCAAATTCCATTGTTAGCCACAGGAAAAGTCAGAACAAATCAGTCATCCATCCATCCACAACCCCTTTTTCCTATTATTACATATGGATCAGGGTGTCACTTCAACAGTGACAATCATCTAGAGCCAAGGTTTACACCACCAGGTGGCTAGCTCTGCCACAGATGTTCTTCCACATCAGACACTCACACACATACTCACACCTATGGCCAATTTAGAATGTTCAATCCACCTACTGCATGTCTTTGGAATTTGGGAGGAAACCAGAGCACTTAGAGGAAATGGACGCATACACAAGGAGGACAAGCAAACTCCGCACTCAGGCACCCCAGCCAAAATCAAACTGGGGAACCTCTTGCTGTGAGGTGACAATGCTATCTGCTGCACCAAAGTGCCGCCAAAACACTCAGCCAGAAGGAATATTTTTCTGTCTCTTTTTTGTCACTGCAACTCCCTTTAAATCACTTGCACTAGTTTCTTTACAGTGATGCTATGCCTGTGTGCAGCTCTGAGTGATTCTCTTTAAGAAAAATGCAAACAAGTGCCTTAGTTATTTCAGTGCGGGGTACAGGGTCACTATCAGTGTTCTATTTATTATTTCAGCATGGGGTAGGGCATCATTGTCAATGTTCTGTTTATGCAGATGCTTTAAAACTATTTCAACATACCTGCTACATTCTCCATGAACCATTTTAATGGCTAATCACTGTGTTATAATGTTTAGATGTATTTTTAAAACTATTTTTTTTGTTTATTCTTCTAGCACTTGCCCTTTTGCCTTGTAAAACATTCAGTTATGCCCTTTGTTCTTGTATTTGCCTTGTTACAAAATGTTAATGTGGACTATATACTTACTACTAATCTATTGCTGAACCTGTGTTATTTATGTGAGCCTTACCCTAGTAATGAGACACTCAGACATCAAAATGTCAAAGTCCTCAGTACAAGCTAATTAATAGTATGCTGTAAGGTTTTAAATGTCAGAAAATATAACATTTTATGAAAACAGTATTATTTTTCCTACTTTATAATGATATGGTTGTATATACTGAGTTTGTTGGCCTGAACATTTTGAAGTATACACGTTTGTTAGGAATCAAATTGTAAAATAGAACACCCACATGACTGTATATGACTAATGGTAGTACACGGCAATATAGGATGAGGTCTTTGAAATATTCTGCCAGACTTCTCAGATGTCTTGACCATCAACTATATAATGCATTTAGGTGACAAGTCCAGATATGAAGACATACACACAAAGTTATGTTTGTGTGGTACACTTCATTGCAGTTGGGGGGAGGCAGTCAGAAATGCAAGACAGAAAAACTTCCCTAGTCAGATGAAATGCATAAGATGTATAATATAACATCAACGCAATAAATATTCTGCACATTAGTTGTACACCACAGTCATATACTGACTTACAATGTTGCAACAGGTTAAGAGATATGTCTTGCTCACTATGGCTAACATAGAATTTTTGATAGCATTTTTTATGAAGACCATTTTAAATACAGAACATTTTTGATAGCACAGTATGATTCTGTTTTCTATTTTGTAAAGGAAAACTTTTCTTTTGGTCCAGTAATATTTGTGCTACTGCAAATTTAGTTGTTAGATGAGCATATCTACACAATCTTACCTTGGTTTCTGATTTACTGAGAAGTTGACTGGTAAGAGAAGATGTATTTGAATTTATATTTTATTTGTTATCACTGTTTTTCACTGTTTGTGGGTAGGAAGGGAGAGCTTGTTAACAAGATTTAATTTGATTCATATTTTGTTGTTTTACCTTTAATTTCACTGTTGGTAGTTAGAAACGGATAGGTTTTAGACAGGCAAGCTGTAGCCACCCGAATGGGTCCTAGACAGTTATAAATGCACACAGACTAAAGAGAGGAAAATCCTGAACATATCTAAACAATCCTACCTTGGTTTGTGATTTATTGATATTTACTGTTAAAATGAAGTGTAACTACAAGCAATAGTGAATGGAATTACATCTTTTGTCTGGCTTGCAGAACTTGTATGGTCAGAACAACTTTACTGTACTTACTTTAGTATTTAGTTGCATATTGCTTGTGTGATTTTTTTTTGTCGTAGAAGTTGATTTAAGTTCTCTTTGAAGTCTGTGGTTATTGACTTTGATTATTCTTTTACCATATTTTATTAATTTGAAGCTGAATATGGATTCCTTAAATGGGTATGCAATTGATGATTTGCTAATGGAAAAATATCTTGTACAGTTTAATAAATGCTATGCATATTTAAAGGTAACAGCTGATAATACTGGTGATCTGTTTCTCATGTCAAAAGTTGGATGATTAGCTTACTGTTGTTAGAAGACCTTTTATCAAACTATATAGCTCTAATGATTTCTGTTTTGAATTTAATCAAACTTCTAAGATTTATTCTATGTATTTAAAAATCTTCCGTGATTGCTAGTCCTCTTTGTTTTTGCAACTGTTTTGTAACATTATTTGTAATTGTTTTTTATGGGGCTTTTCCCCCCTCGGCCACCACTAAAAATGGACTATAGCTAAGTTGGGCATACCTGGTTAACAAATGTCAAAATAAATAAAATAAGTATATCTAGACTTAATGATGATGATTACACTTGTGCAATTGACATGACCTGGAGAACTATTGTTTCATATATTAATGACTGGACTGGTGAAATAAATAATATTAGGCAAAGAAAAAATAGAACATATTTAGGAAATGATGCATTTATTGTCTGCAAAGATTATTCAAGTCCTATGAAACAAGACAATGCCCATGACAACTTGTAATTCTGGATGCAAGTATTCATCAATTTGAGAATTTGGTTTGTTTAGAAGGAAACACAAAAAAGAAAGAAAAAAGTTCACAACAAATAAAAAGGAAGAAAAAGAAACTGCTTAATATCTGTAAAGTAAAGAGAATACATACTAAAAAGAACATTACTTTGTTATGTAACACACGGGTTACAGAGAATGATATTTTCTATCAGAAAACCTTCAGTCCACAGAAAAAGGCATAATTTTTCCAAAAGAGAAAATAGAAAAAAGGGGCAGGTGAAAAGGAAGAAATCAAAACTGAATGAGGAAGGATTGAAGAACATTACTGTAAGAAAACAGAAGAGAAAGACAGATGTCGACTACATAGCTCAATGCCATGCCAGATAGATGAGAATTTAATACACAATGAAAACAGTGTGATTAATAAGACTAATGATGATGAAGATCTATCCTTCTTAACAACTGATAGAGCAGATATTACTGTATTAAAAGCTGAAGACTCTTCAGAGCTGGTCAGTAAAGATATTCTTATAATTGGAGATTCAGTTATTAGAGGAACTGATACTTATATTTGCAAAGATGATAATGAACATCGAATAGTGTTATGCTTGCCAGGAGCAAAAATAGATGATGTGAGGCAAGCCTTGGAAAACCTTAATGTAAGCAAGTACAGATCTGTTTTTATTCATGTTGGTACAGATGATGTCATCCACAAGGATTCTCCGACTGTTAGTAGGGAACTGACAGCCCTCTTAGATAGTACAGCTTGTACTGTTGTTGGGACATATTATTCACAAATCACATATAAAAAGGATGGTCAGGTCACCGTGAACGAAAATATTTTTTGGGTAAATACCTACTTGGAAAAATGTCCTGTTTAAAAAAATGGAAATGTGCAGAGCATCCAAGCCCTGTTTTGGGTACACGTGTTCAGACAGGATGGCATGCATTTCTCAAGATCAGGGAAGAAAATTTTTGCAGCAGATATTTTGCAATATTTGACAAACTGTAGGTAGGATTTTTGCTAGGTTGAAAATAACAGTTCACAGATAACATTTGATGCATCTCTGATGATTGTTAATGCTAGGAGCATTAACAATAAAGTTTTTTTTTTATTGAAAAATTTGCTACGTTCCCACATGATTGATGTTGTTATTGTGAAACATGGTTAAACAACAAAGACTGGAAACCAGTTCTGTCAGGGTGTAAATGTTTTTACTGTGATAGGTATTCTAACAAAAATCAGGTGGAGGTGTTATGATAGGAATCAAAGATAGTTATGAGAACTGTCATTATTACATGTACAGTGATAACGCCAATACTACAGACTGTATAACTGTGACAATAAAGACAACCCTGGAACATATAACAATTGTTAGAGTGTATAGATTACCAAAGTCAAGTGCAGATGACCTAAAGAAAATCATACATTTCTTGCATGAAACCCAGGAAGTAAGAATAATATTAGCTGGAGACTTAATTTACCAGAAACACAATGTAAAAATATTGATTCAACAACAGTAGTAAGGAAATTATTCACAACATATATTCAGGAACAACAATTGCTACAGATTGTAAAAACCTACCAGGGGATGGAACATATTAGACACTGTTTGTGTTCATAAAGAAATTACTGTTACTTCATGTCAAGTTTTACCACTGTTGATGCGCAGTGATCATGGAGTTATAAAGATTAATTTGTTGTTAAATAATTCTGTGAAATTGAAATCTAAACCAATGCAAAGAAGGTTAACTACTGATTATATGGAAGCAAAACTGTCACTATGTAAAACTAAATGGGGTGAGGTTTTCAGTGGAAAGACTGTAGATGGAATGTGGAAAATTTTGAAAGAGAAATTGTTTGAGTGCAAAAAATAAAACAAAATAAGTTTAACACGAGGATCTTGGCATCCGATGCTAGGGGGATATATTAACATAAGAACAAGATATCTGATTAAGGTGACAGGCAAAAAATATAAGCAATAGAAGAAAGGTAGAACTACAACTTTGAAAACTGAAATAAACAAAGTGGACAAAACAGATTAAGCATAGTGAAAGACAAGATCACAAAAAATTTTAAAGAAAATTTATATAAAGATTTCGAGCATAATAGGAAACCTTTTTATAGATACATGAGATGTGGAAGGAGTAAAGACATCCAAATTGATAAACTGTGCAAATTCCAAAATTTATTCTCAGACACAACAGATTATAGATATATTACAAAATCTTATGCAAAACAATTTGGATCCACAAAAGGGATGATAAGTTGTCCTAGTGACATCCAGGTAATCCCAGGTACTGGAATCAAATTAGATTATATTTAAAAAAGAACTGCACAAACTGTATTCAAACAAAGCACAGGGAGGAGACGGAATTAGTAACAATGACCTGAGAGCACTTCAGCAAGAACTTACCATACCATTATATCTATTATTCACTAGGTAATATAAATATCGGGAGATTCCTCAAGACTGGAGACATGCGCTTATTAAACCTGTCTTTAAGGGAAAAGGGAGTAGGACAAACCCAGAGTCATACAGACCCTTAAGTCTACTTTCATGTTGTGGAAAAATAATGGAGAAGGTAATATTGGATAAGTTGCTGTCAGAACTGGATAGGTTGAGACTTGACACCATATATCAGCATGCAAATGTTGAAAACAGATCTATTACCACCTGTAACATGATGTTCCATAACAATATAATAACAGCTATGAATGAAAAATTATGCTGTGATGTAATTTACATAGATTTAACTTCAGCATTTGAGAGGGTCATACACAAAACACTGATCAACAAATTAGTACAACTAGGTACTGATGTACTCTTGATAAGATGGATAGCTGTATGGCTTACAACTAGGACATGGCAAGTATCATAAGACAAATGGACAGGTGAAATCCTTGGTAACAGTCAGGATGCCCCACAGGGCTCTGTCCTAAGCCCTTACTTGTTTAGACTGTATCTTTCAGATCTAACCTTTTCATCTGAGGTGTTCTACAATCTATTTGCAGATGACCTGAAATTGGGTAAACTGATTACATGTGTTACAGATAGGGCATGTCTGCAAAATAACTTGACTAAATTGACCATTTGGGCATAGGAGAATAATATGCTAATACATACATCAAAAACTAAGTATATGAGATTAGGGAGACATAAATTGAAAGGTGAATATTTAATACAGCACACAGTGATTCCAACTGTAGACTCATTTAAGGACCTGGCTATATGGGTAGAGCCAGCTATGAGTTTTTCTAGTCGTATCAACTAAATGGTTAATGATACTTACATAAATATAGGTTGTATAACAAGATTTATAAAGTCTAAGAAATCAAAAATGATGAAGTTATTGTTTGTTAGTAACATTAGACCCAAACTTGAGTATGGAATAAAATATGGAAATCATGTAAGAAAACAATTATGAATAAACTGGAAAGAGTACAGTGGAAATATAGCATGGGCATCCATGGATGTGAAAATTTAAGTTATTATGAAAGACTAAAATATCTGAACTTGTACAGTGTCTCTTGGAGATATCTGAGAGGAGACCTTATTCAGGTATATAGGGCATTTAGAGACAACTACCTCTGGGAATGTTTGGGGTTATCAAAACGTACTAGAGAATCATCAGACAACCTTTGTAGAAGATTCTATAAGAATGAGAAGTGTACTAATCGGTTCTCTGACAGAGTAGCTGATGCATGGAACAGACTACCAAATTACATTAAAACAGTACAAGTTTAGATATTTTTAAGAAAAGCCTGGACACTTATTATGGGAACAAGTGTTTTGGTATACTGGCAAGCCAGAAGGGCATTAATGCCTGTGCTTGAAATATTTTCATGTATGTATAATAAAATAAATGTATGCCTTGCTTGTCTTTGTAACTCTGAACACGACAACCATGAATATGCATAATTTATGCTAATTATGAATCCCTGATTTTAACCAGATAAGCCTGATTTTCAAGAGCTCAGGAGCTTTTGTCCCTGATTCTGCATTCCTGGAGTTTGAGAGGTATGGCTGAAAGTTATTTTAATTCAAAAAATATATTTTTCCTCCATATACTGCAGAAGAATATTGGCAGCAAATAAAACTCAAAATGTCTTTTACAATAGCTTTGTTATTTTGTAGCATATATATATATATATATATATATATATATATATGTATGTATATATATATATATATATATATATATATATATATATGTATGTATGTATATATATATATATATATATATATATATATATATATATATATATATATATATATATATATATATATATATATATATATATATACACATATACACATATATATACATGCAGCTATGTATATATACTATATATATTACTGCTCAATATCTGAGTTGTTTGGCTTCTGCTACATACCTACAATCAACTGCATTACTAGCTGAGTTAAGTACAAACTTGCAGTGTTAAAGATTATACTGCATTTCATTTTTCTGTCTATTTAATTGTTTCATTGAATACTGTGGTTTGTGTCTCTCTATAGTTATTTATTTTTCTATTTAATTGTTTCATAGAATACTGTGGTCTCTCTCTCTCTCTCTCTCTCCCTCCCTCCCTCTGCAGTGAGTGAGGGCTATTGTGTTTCACTTCATTGATATTCAGTGTCAAACTCTTAGCCTAGAGGGTTTCTCCGTATTTAAAAGTGTTAGTCACATATCTTTGAATTTATTACTGCTCAATATCTGAGTTATTTGACTTCTGCTACATACCTACAATCAACTGCATTACTTGCTGAGTTAAGTGCAAACTTGCAGTGCTAAAGATTGTACTGCATTGTATTTTTCTGTCTAATTGTTTCATTGAATACTGTGGTCTGTGTCTCTCTGTAGTTATTTAATTTTTCTATTTAATTGTTTCATAGAATACTGTGGTCTCTCTCTCTCTCTCTGCAGTAAGTGGGTATGAGCCTAGCTCTGAGTAGCATCCTACCATCGCCCAGAATGATGCCGCAGTACAAGGACAAAATGATTGACTTCAACAACTGGCTAAGCTTCTGGTGTCATTCTAAGGGGATCCAGCATCTGTCTACCTGGGATGACATGGTTGACAGGCCATGACGCTTTGCCAGAGATGGCCTGCACCTGTCGCCCCTGGGATTCCGGATACTGGCTAAGGGTCTTGCTGCCACTATAGTGCCTTTTATTTAGGCAAGGTTCAAATGACAAATTCACCACCATAACAGGAATAGGCAAGCAAAAACTGAGGGTAATGCTACTCAATGCTAGAAGTGTAAATCTCAAAATACACTCACTCGAGGCAGTCCTTAAAATGGAGAACATCGATATCTGTGCAGTGACTGAGACCTCGTTCAAGGCTCTAGAGACCACCCCTGCATTACCAGGCTATAACTCATACTACACTTTTCAGCCATCTAACCTGGACCAGAACACCAAAGGCGGAGGTGTGTCCATATTCATTAAGGATATCCACACCTTCAGGTGAGTTGCACAGCACAATGCATCTGAGGTTATCCAAGTGCAACTAACTCTGGACAAAACTGCAATCCAAACTGTATCTTGCTACAGATCCCCCACCATGCCCCAGGATTCCCACCCCTCTTTTCTTGATATACTGGAAAATATTAGGGTTCAACCAAACACCCTAATAATGGACGATTTCAACTATCCCACCATTAACTGGAAAAACTACTCATGTACCAACTCCTTTGCTCAATGCTTTCTGGAATTCATAACTTCCAATGCTCTGAATCAACTTATCCACACCCCCACCAGGAGCAACAATATCCTAGACCTAGTTATTACCAACATGAGTGACCGGTGTTTCACATCTGAAGTCAACTCCTCTTTGGTCAGATCTAACCATAAGCTAATCACCCTAGATATCAGCATCCCGCCCCCCACCCACCATTAAGGAAACCATGGTAAAAAACTTCTCTAAAGCTAACTTCATGCTTCTTAAGACAGAAGTGTCGAACTTCATGACACCCATGCAGATGGACAACACAGTTACGACTGCTTAATTCTACACAATGCACTCTATAAGCACTTACACAACTGCATGAATCGTGCTATCCCAAACAGAACCAAGGCGCTATCCTCCAAAAAAGGAAGCCAATCTGGTGGTCCCCTGCCAGAAACAAACTTTACAACAGAAGGAAGAAACTGTTGCAAAAGAGAGTAAAATCCCATGAGTGGAGGAGCTCTCTGGTCAGCCTCAGTAAGAAGCTGAAATCCCTTATAAGCTCCTCCAAAGCTAGCTATGAAAACAAAATTGCCACTAATTCTAAGGGCAACCTCAAAGCATTCTATTGCTATGTCAAGAATCTCAATGCAACACCCAGATCTGCTCTGAGTTACAGCACAATGGCACGAAAATTACAGAACCAACTGATATTGCCAACGTCCTGGCAGATAGGTTCAGTGCTAACTTTACCCCCCCCCTCACCCCTTAAAGGGCTCATATCTATACAGGAAGAATGCAGAGTCTCTGTAATCACATCTATGCAGGTAAAAGCTGCACTCTCTAAAACCAAAAACACAGCATCCATGGGACCGGACAACATCCCAGGCTGCTTTTTACACGAACTTCAGAATGAACTGGCTCCCCACTGAAGCACCATGTTCAGTCATAGTCTCATGTCAGGCTTTGTGCCCACTGAATGGCGCACAACAACAGTTAACCCACTCCACAAAGGGGGAGCCACCACTGATCCTGGGAACTATCACCCTATTAGTCTGATGAGCCTGGTCTGCAAGGCCATGGAATATATCATCATGGAATTCATAAACAAAGAAATTGGTAACCTCCAAACTCTGGACCCTACCCAGTTCAGGTTTGTGAAAGGCAGATCATGCCTTCTGAATCTGATCGACTTTTTTGAGGCAGTCACCAAAGCCATAGACGAGGGTAAGGTGGTTCACACAGCCTATCTTGACCTCGCCAAGGCTTCTGACACCATCTCCCATTCTGAAATTATAGCTAAACTCACTAAACTAGGTATAAATCCCTACGTCACAAGATGGGTTTCCAACTGGTTCAGTGACAGAACCCACACCGTAAAAGTTGCAGATTCCAAATCTGACTTCAAACCAAAGACAAGTGCAGTACCACAGGGTTCAGTCCTGGGACTTCTCCTGTTTGGTATCTACATCTCTGAAGCACAGGCTAACACAGAAGGCCTCTGGCTAATGAAGTTCACAAATGACTGCAAACCAGGAGCCATAGTCGAGTCCCCAAATGATGTGGACATCCTACAGAAGGGCCTCACTGAGACAGTTGCCTGGTGTCAGAGCCATGGCCTCAAGCTCAATGCTAAAAAGTGCATTGTCATCTCCTTTGGTAAAAACTCTGTAACCATGAACTACCACATAAACGGCAGTCTACTTACCCCGAAATGTGTGATAAGAAACCTTGGGACCCAGGTGGACAGTAGTTTCTCCTTTCAAAAAAAATTTCATCTGCTTTTACTGTACTTGTGTTTCTACCTACTTTTTTACTTTTGCATCATTTTAAAAGTACTCAGTTGTATTTATTACTGCTTGGTGTAACTCATTCTAAGCCTTTTGGTTTAAACACTTGGGCTTCGGACCAGTTGTTTTGCACTGAGAGGGTTTGTGGTCTGCACTGTAGTGGCAGAACAGGTAGCTTACATCCTTCTAGGTTGGGAACTGCTGATTGAGGGCTCAGTGTCTGTTATTCTAAAAGTGTATTAATTCTGGTTTAAGCACTTGGGCTTTCAGGTCAGTTATTTTACATTAAGAGGGTTCGTGGTCTGCACTCTTGTGGGAGGAGAGGCTGGACTCTGCCCTTCTGAGCTGTGAATTTCTGGTTGAAGGCTTATAGTGCATGCATATCTGAACTGCTTCTTACTGAAGTTGGTGCGCCTTGTTTGCTGTGGCGTAGACTGGATTCAGGCCTGCTGGATCTAGCTTTGTTTGTGTAACTTGAGCACTAATCCAGGCATTCTCTAAAGTATTCAATTGTATTTATTACTGCTTGGTAGTAACTTGATTAAAGTGTAGCTATCATTCTAAGTCTTTTGGATTAAGCACTTGGGCTTCAGACCAGTTGTTTTACATTAGGAAGGTTTGTGGCATGCACTGTGGTGGCAGGACAGGTAGCTTTCATCCTTCTAAGTTGGGAACTGCTGATTGAGAGCCCAGTGTCTGTTATTCTTAAAGTGTATTAGTTCTGGTTTAAGCACTTGGGCTTCAGGCCAGTTATTTTACATTAAGAAAGTTTGTGGTCTGCACTCTTGTGGGAGAAGAGGCTGGACTCTGCCCTTCTGAGCTGGGAATTTCTGGTTAAAGGTTTATAGTGCCTGAATATTTGAACTGTATCTTACTGAAATTGGTACACCTTGTTTGCTGTAGCATAGACTATATCCAGGCCTGCTGAATCTAGCTTTGTTTATATGCTTGTTGTTTGCTTGTTATTTCCTGGAATGCTAATTCCACCTATCTGACTTCTCAGCTTCTGTGGATCACTAGTGATATCTGCATTGCTTACTGTACTTATTTCCTTGTTTCACTTGAAAGAAAGCTACTGTTTGTCATTTTTGCATTTAAGTTACCTGTAACACATTGCACTTAAGTTACCTGGCACTTGCTCACTAAAGCAATTATATAAGTCAGCACATAAAATTAAAAGCACTACACCCTCACTCCCCACTGGCCCTGGTTTTCAATTATTAAGGAATTCCCAATATTATTCTAGCATGTCCAAAGGTCAGTTGTTAATCTCCTCTCTGGTCCAGCTGGTGAATCTGAGAATCTTGAGGCAATGTTACAACTGCCTCATGTACACAGACAACCCTCTCCTCCTCCCAACAAATTCAAACACATGTGAGAGATGCAACCATATAGCCAAACTGGAGGCTAAGCTCTCTCAACTCAGTACTGGCATAACCAGTCAGGAGGAGAAGGAAACCACATTCACTACAATTCCAGTCTCACATAGACCTACCATGACAGCAAACCAAACACATAATCACACAAAAACATACTCGGAGGCTCTAAATAAAGATCTGCCGAAGCAGCAGAGACCTCCAAAGCAGACACCCAAGCAGCCGCTACCCCAAAACAAAACACGTGCAACACATATCTCACAAAGCCAGTGTGCCTAACAGTCACAGCCCTTAAGACTAAACCAACACACCTGATACACTTGTAATAGGTGACTCTATCGTCAGGCACACTGATGTCCCGGGCACCAGGGTGAACAAGGAGAGGGTCAGGGTGAGCAGCCTGTCGGGCGCTAGGATCCGCCACATAACACAAGCACTCAGGTCACTCCAAGGCAGAGTACAAATATGACTCAGTCATTGTCCATGCTGGTGTGAATGACCTGAAGGCGACCTCCCTGGACTACATGAAAAGAGACATAAAGGAGCTCTCTGAGCATGTAGCCCAGGTCGGCATGACCCTGACCTTGAGTAGCATCTTACCCTCACCAAGAACGATGCCACAATATGAAGACAAGATGATCAATTTCAACAATTGGCTTAAGTACTGGTGTCATTCAAAGGGGATCCAATGCCTGTCAGCTTGGGATGATATGCTCGACAAGCCATGATGCTTCGCTAGGGACGGCTTGCACCTGTCACCCCTGGGCTTTTGGATATTGGCAAAGGCTCTTGCTACCCCCATAGTGCCTTTTTTAGGCAAGGCTCAAAAGACAAACCCACCTCCATAGGTATCACAAGGGATAAGAAACTAACAGTAATGCTACTCAGCGCCAGAAGTCTAAACCTCAAGATGCACGCACTCAAAACTCTCCTTAGCATGGAGAACATCGATATCTGTGCAGTAACAGAAATCTGGTTCAGGGCTCCCTAGAGCACCCCAGCACTACCAGGTTATACCTCATACCATGCTTTTCGGCCCCAAAACTTCTCAAACTCAGGAACCCCACACAGCCTTCCTGAAGACACTGGAGGGTATAAATGTATCTCCAAACACCATCATATTGGGTGACTTCAACTACCCGAATATAGACTGGGAACATTACTCAAGCCCTAACTTTCTAGCCCAACGGTTCCTGGAGTTCATAAATTCAAATGCCATGGAACAGCTAGTCACTGTTCCCATGAGAGGAGAAAATATACTAGATCTCATTGTCACAAACATGGGGACAAAATGCTCCACACCGGAAGTATATCCCTCATTGGTGAGATCTGATCATAAACTAATCTCACTACAAATCCACATCCCCCCCACCCCCAACAAAAAGACCATAGTGAAGAACTTCTCTAAAGCAAACTTCACACTACTCAAGACTGGTGTGGTATCCTTCAAGGCCCCTGAGTCAGAGGAAACCACAACCCAAGCTGCGGAAGCCCTTACAAATGCCTTCTATGAACACCTCCAGGACTGCATGGATCAGGCAATCCCAAATAAAACCAAGACTCTTTCCACAAAGGGCAAACGTCCAGTCTGGTGGACCCCAGCCATTAACAAACTTTACAATAAGAGGAGAAATCTATTACATGATAGAACAAAATCCATAAAAGGGAAGTCACCCTGATCATTATTAGTAAAAAATACGAGCACTCATAAAATCAACTAAGGCCAATTTTGAGAGAAAAATTGCCATGGATTCAAAGGACAATCATAAGGCCTTTTAGACTTAATTTACAGAAACACAATGTAAAATATTGATTCAACAACAGTAGTAAGGAAATTATTCACAACATATATTCAGGAACAACAATTGCTATAGATTTAAAACCTACCAGGGATGGAACATATTAGACACTGTTTGTGTTCATAAAGAAATTACTGTTACTTCATGTCAAGTTTTACCACTGTTGATGCGTGATCATGGAGTTATAAAGATTAATTTGTTGTTAAATAATTCTGTGAAATGAAATCTAAACCAATGCAGAAGGTTAACTACTGATTATATGGAAGCAAAACTGTCACTATGTAAAACTAAATGGTGAGGTTTTCAGTGGAAAGACTGTAGATGGAATGTGGAAATTTTGAAAGAGAAATTGTTTGAGTGCAAAAATAAAATAAAATAAGTTTAACATAGGATCTTGGCATCCAATGCTAGGGGATATATTAACATAAGAACAAGATATCTGATTAAGGTGACAGGCAAAAATATAAGCAATAGAAGGCAGAATTACAACTTTGAAAACTGAAATAAACAAATGGACAAAACAGATTAAGCATAGTGAAAGACAAGATCACAAAAATTTTAAAGAAAATATAAAGATTTGAGCATAATAGGAAACCTTTTATAGATAGATGTGAAGGAGTAAAGACATACAAATTGATAAGCTGTGTGTAGATTATAAAATTTATTCTCAGATGCAACGGATTATTAATATATTTTTTCAAAATCTTATGCAAAACATTTGCCTCTACAAAAGGGATGATGAATTGTCCTAGTGACATCCAGGTAATCCCAGGTACTGGAATCAAATTAGATTATATTTAAAAAGAACTGCACAAACTGATCAAACAAAGCACAGGGAGGAGATTAGTAACAATGACCTGAGAGCACTTCAGCAAGAACTTACCATATTATTCTATTATTCACTAATATATAGATTCCTCAAGACTGGAGACATGCTTATTAAACCTGTCTTTAAGGAAAGGGAGTAGGACAAACCCAGAGTCATACAGACCCTAAGTCTACTTTCATGTTGTGGAAAAATAATGGAGAAGGTAATATTGGATAAGTTTGTCAGAACTGGATAGGTTGAGACTTGACACCATATATCAGCATGCAAATGTTGAAAACAGATCTATTACCACCTGTAACATGATGTTCCATAACAATATAATAACAGCTATGAATGAAAAATCTGTGATGTAATTTACATAGATTTAACTTCAGCATTTGAGAGGGTCATACACAAACACTGATCAACAAATTAGTACAACTAGGTATTAGTCAACTCTTGATAAGATGGATAGCTGCAGCTTACAACTAGGACATGGCAAGTAGTCAGACAAATGGACAGGTGAAATCCTTGGTTACAGTCAGGATGCCCCACAGGGCTCTGCCTCCGAACTTATTGAGTTAAACTTTTCTAACCTTTTCACAGGTCTAAACTATTGAGTACCTGAAACTGGGTAAACTGATTACATGTGTTACAGATAGGGCATGTCTGCAAAATAACTTGACTAAATTGACCATTTGGGCACAAGAGAATAATATGCTGATACATACATCAAAACTAAGTATATGAGATTAGGGAGACATAAATTGAAAGGTGAATATTTAATACAGCACACAGTGATTCCAACTGTAGACTCATTAAGGACCTGATATGGGTAGAGCCAGCTATGAGTTTTCTAGTCATATCAACTAAATGGTTAATGATACTTATAGAAATATAGGTTGTATAAAAGATTTATAAAGTCTAGAAATCAAAAATGATGAAGTTATTGTTTGTTGTAACATTAGACCCAAACTTGAGTTGGAATAAACAGAAGAATATTGGCAGCAAATACTCAAAATGTCTTTTACAATAGCTTTGTTATTTTGTAGCATATATATATATATATATATATATATATATAGTATGATATATATATATATATATATATATATATATATATATGTAATGTATATATATATATATATATATATATATATATATATATATATATATTATGTATATATATATTATATATATATATATATATATATATCAAACCATAACACTATATATCATGTAGCTATGTATAACTATATATATTACTGTCACTGGGTTTGGCTTTGACTACCACAATCAACCCTGCATACTAGCTCGAAGTCTAAACCTCAAGATGCACGCTCAAACCTCCTTAGCATGGAGAACACGATATCTGTGCAGTAACAGAAACTGGTTCAGGGCCTAGAGCACCAGCACTACCAGGTTATACCTCACCTGCCAAAACTTCTCAAACTCAGGAACCCCACACAGCCTTCCTAAGACACTGGAGGGTATAAATGTATCGCCAAACACCATCACATTGGGTGACTTCAACTACCCGAATATAGACTGGGAACATTACTCAAGCCCTAACTTTCTAGCCCAACGGTTCCTGGAGTTCATAAATTCAAATGCCATGGAACAGCTAGTCACTGTTCATGAGAGGAGAAAATATACTAGATCTCATTGTCACAAACATGGGGACAAAATGCTCCACACCGGAAGTATATCCCTCATTGGTGAGATCTGATCATAAACTAATCTCACAAATCCACATCCCCACCCCAAACAAAAAGACCATAGTGAAGAACTTCTAAAGCAAACTTCACACTACTCAAGACTGGTGTGGTATCCTTCAAGGCCCCTGAGCCAGAGGAAACCAAACCGAAGCTACAAATGCCTTCTATGAACACCTCCAGGACTGCATGGATCAGGCAATCCCAAATAAAACCAAGACTCTTTCCACAAAGGGAAACGTCCAGTCTGGTGGACCCAGCCATTAACAAACTTTACAATAAGAGGAGAAATCTATTACATGATAGAACAAAATCCATAAAAGGAAGTCACCCCTGATCATTATTAGTAAAAATACGAAAGCACTCATAAAATCAACTAAGGCCAATTTTGAGAGAAAATTCGCCATGGATTCAAAGGACAATCATAAGGCCTTTTTTCATTATGCAAAAGTAGGAACCTGGGTGGAAACTCACATGATATGCTCAGAATTAGTCCAAAATGATACAAAAATCACTGAACCCACAGACATTGCCAACATACTGGCAGACAGGTTCAGTGCAAACTTCCACCCCCTCCTCTAAAGGAGGAGAGATACAACTATCCCACGAGTGTAGCCCTCCTCCCGACATCTCAAATGCCAGGTGAAAGCTGCTCTAAAGCTAAAAACACAGCACTCAATGGGACCGATGGTGTCCCCCGGCTGTGTGCTACACTCCAGCCAGCCGAGGAATTAAACCCCGCATAAGGCAGCTGTTTAATCTCAGCCTACCACAGGATAATGTGCTCATGAGTGGCGATGGCAACTGTGGTCCCACTCCACAGCAAGGTGGCGCCTATTTGACCCTGGTAATTACCGCTTCCATAAGCTTAACAAGTCTAGTCTGCAAAAGCTATGGAGAGGATCATAATGGAGCCTTCATAAACAAAGGATATAGGAATTTGCAGACATTGGACCCCACCCAGTTTGGCTTATTGGTCAAGGGAAGATCATGCCTGTTGAACTTGGTCGACTTCTTCAAAACAGTCACCAAGGCCATTGATGAGGGAAAGGCAGTCCATACAGCCTACCTTGACCTTGGGTAAAGGAAGCTTTTCACACAATACCCCACTCCCTCGGGTATTGTAGAAAAAACTTACCAGCTTAAATGTAAAACCCATATATGTCACACAGATGGGTTGCAAACTGGCTTAAGCTGGACAGAACCTTACAGGGTTAGAGTTGCTGGCTGTGCTGTGTCAGACTCCAAGCCAAGTCACAAGTGGTGTCCCACAGGCTCGGTCTCATTCCCCTCATTGTTTGGCATCTACTTTCTCAGAAGTACAGGGCCAACATGGGAGTGACTTTATTGAGCGACAAGCTTTTGCAGTATGACTCCACTCGCAAACTGGGCTTATATAGTGGAAAGTGCATCGGACACGGA
The DNA here is from genome assembly GCF_019279795.1 of Protopterus annectens. Classification (NCBI taxonomy): domain Eukaryota; kingdom Metazoa; phylum Chordata; order Ceratodontiformes; family Protopteridae; genus Protopterus; species Protopterus annectens. Next base: position 382,778,625 of record NC_056725.1, read on the forward strand.
TATCCTTCAGAAGGGACTCACGGAAACAGATAGCTGGTGCCAGAGCCATGGCCTGAAGTTAAACGCCAAAAAATGTATAGTCATACTCCTTCGGGAAACGCAAGGTAACCCCAAGCTACCATGGATAGGTGGCAATCCACTAAGCACAGAAGAGGTTATCAGGACCTGGGGACTCCAGGTTGACAGTGGCCTTCTTTTGACACTCACATTGCTAAAGTGGTTAGAAAGACCTTCTGTTACATTGCCCACCTGATCATGAAGGGATTCACATCCAGATCTAGTGAGGTCATTGTTCCCTGTACTCTTCTAACTTATCAGACCAATGATCGAAAGTACAATGCCCCATTCGGGATGGTATCTCACCCGACATTCGCAGTAAATTGAGAGACCCCCAAAAGTTCCTCACCAAAAGGATAAAGGGGACTCCAAAATCTGTCATATGCTCGCCAGATTGAAGGAAACTCCAGCTCTATTCAAATGATAACATTCTGCTCAGAGGTGACAATGTGCCTGACATACAAGGCTTCATGTCCAACCCGAATTAATGGACATGCTCCACCTCAAAAATCCAAATCCACCAAAACCACTACAGAGCAAGTTTGACTTCTAAAACCCCAGCACAGATATAAATAGACGTGCTGAGGGATACAGATTTATCACTCAGAGACTCTCATGCGTTGTGGTAACAAAATCCCAACGTATGTGAGGCAGAGCACCTCGCTGACTCTGTCTTCACAGGAAATCTAGACCTGTGGATGGGAGATCGAGGTTTACCTCTGGAATCATCTCTGGGTCACCATGGACAGAGGCACAACAAACTAATGGGCACAGTATTTTTTCATATAAGGGTATGCTAGTTTACACACTTGGGCTAGGCTTATAAATGCCTTAGGGCAGATAGCCTAGTATAAACCTATGAACCTATATACCCACACCTCCAGGTTGGTGGCAAAGCACGAAGCATCAGAGACTATCCATGTGCAACTAACAGTGGGTAAAACTGCCTTCCAGTTTATAGCCTGCTACAGACCACCCTCCCAAACCCAGGAACCCCACTCGGCCTTCCTGAGAACACTGGAAAATATGAAGGTCTCTCCAAACACCATTATATTGGGCGACTTCAACTACCCAAACATAGACTGGGAGCATTACTCTAGCTCCAACACCCTAGCCAAAAGGTTCCTAGAATTTATAAACTCAAATGCTATGGAACAACTTGTTACCACTCCCACAAGAGGGAAAACATACTGGACCTGATCATCACCAACATGGGACTCTATTTCCCGACCAGAAGTGTATCCCACTGGTAAGATCAGACCATAAACTAATCTCACTGGATATTCACATCCGACCCCACCCCTGCCCAGAAAACCACAGTGAAAAAATTCTAAAGCAAATTTCCCCTCAAACGAGGTGGAATCCCAAAACCCCCGGCCTGTGGAAAAAGGACCCAGAATCCTTTAAAAGCATTCTATGAACACCTTCAGGAATGCATGGATCATCATCCCAAATAAAACCAAGACCCAATCCTAAAAGCGGTTTTTGGGGGCCCCAATAAACAAACTATACAATAGAAGGAGGAAGCTTAAATGATAAGCAAAATCCCAAAAGGGAAGGCATCCTGATCAGTATTAGCAAAAACTAGGGGACCATAAAATTGTCTAAGGCCAGCTTTAGAAAAAAAAAGGACACTAAGGATAATCCAAGGTTTCTTTGTTATGTTAGGAACCTTTAATTCCCAGATATGCTCAGAATTAGTCCAAAATGAAAAAAAAAAAAAATTAAACCACGAAACCCACAAAAAAAAAACATTGCCAACCAAATTTCCTAAAAAAAAACCTGGGGCCAAGGGGGGTTTCAAAAAAAAAAAAAATTTTTTTCAAACTTGCAGTGTTAAAGATTGTCCTGCATTTTATTTTTCTGTGTATTTAATTGTTTCTTTGAATAGGCATCTGTGTCTCTCTCTAGTTATTTATTTTTCTATTTAATTGTCTCATAGAATACTGTGGTCTCTCTCTCTCTCTCCTTCTGCAGTGAGTGAGGGCTATTGTGTTTCACTTCATTGATATTCAGTGTCAAACTCTTAGCCTAAAGGGTTTCTCTGTATTTATAAGTGTTAGTCACATATCTTTGAATTTATTACTGCTCAATATCTGAGTTATTTGACTTCTGCCCCATACCTATAATTAACTGCATTACTTGCTGAGTTAAGTGCAAACTTGCAGTGCTAAAGATTGTACTGCATTGTATTTTTCTGTCTAATTGTTTCATTGAATATTGTGGTCTGTGTCTCTCTGTAGTTATTTAATTTTTCTATTTAATTGTTTCATAGAATACTGCGGTCTCTCTCTCTCTGCAGTAAGTGGGTATGAGCCTAGCCCTGAGTAGCATCCTGCCATCACCCAGAATGATACCGCAGTACAAGGACAAAATGATTGACTTCAACAACTGGCTAAGCTTCTGGTGTCATTCTAAGGGGATCCAACAACTGGCTAAGCTTCTGGTATCATTCTAAGGGGATCCAGCATCTGTCTACCTGGGACGACATGGTTGACAGACCATGATGCTTTGCCAGAGATGGCCTGCACCTGTCACCCCTGGGATTCCGGATACTGGCTAAGGGTCTTACTGCCACTATAGTGCCTTTTATTTAGGCAAGGTTCAAATGACAAATTCACCACCATAACAGGAACAGGCAAGCAAAAACTGAGGTAATACTACTCAATGCTAGAAGTCTAAATCTCAGAATGCACTCAATCGAGGCAGTCCTTAAAATGGAGAACATCAATATCTGTGCAGTGACTGAGACCTCGTTCAAGGCTCTACAGACCACCCCCTACATTACCAGGCTATAACTCATACTACACTTTTCAGCCATCTAACCTGGACCAGAACACCAAAGGCAGAGGTGTGTCCATATTCATTAAGGATATCCACACCTTCAGGCGAGTTGCACAGCATAATGCATCCGAGGTTATCCAAGTGCAACTAACTCTGGACAAAACTGCAATCCAAACTGTAGCTTGCTACAGATCCCCCACCATGCCCCAGGATTCCCACCCCTCTTTTCTTGATATACTGGAAAATATTAGGGTTCAACCAAACACCCTAATAATGGACAATTTCAACTATCCCACCATTAACTGGCAAAACTACTCATGTACCAACACCTTCGCTCAATGCTTTCTGGAATCCATAACTTCCAATGCCCTGGATCAACTTATCCACACCCCCACCAGGAGCAACAATATCCTAGACCAAGTCATTACCAACATGAGTGACTGGTGTTTCACATCTGAAGTCAACTCCTCGTTGGTCAGATCTGACCATAAGCTAATCACCCTAGATATCAGCATCCCACCCCCCACCCACCATTAAGGAAACCATGGTAAAAAAAATTCTCCAAAGCCAAATTCATGCTTCTTAAGACAGAAGTGTCGAACTTCATGACACCCATGCAGATGGACAACACAGTTACGACTGCTTAATCCTACACAATGCACTCTATAAGCACTTACACAACTGCATGAATTGTGCTATCCCAAACAGAAACAAGGCGCTATCCTCCAAAAATGGAAGCCAATCTGGTGGTCCCCTGCCAGAAACAAACTTTACAACAGAAGGAAGAAACTGTTGCAAAAGAGAGTAAAATCCCATGAGTGGAGGAGCTTTCTGGTCAGCCTCAGTAAGAAGCTGAGATCCCTTATAAGCTCCTCCAAAGCTAGATATGAAAACAAGATTGCCACTAATTCTAAGGGCAACCTCAAAGCATTCTATAGCTATGTCAAGAATCTCAATGGCAACACCCAGATCTGCTCTGAGTTACAGCACAACGGCACGAAAATTACAGAACCAACTGATATTGCCAATGTCCTGGCAGATAGGTTCAATGGTAACTTTACCCCCCCCCCCTCACCCCCTAAAGGGCTCATATCTATACAGGAAGAATGCAGAGTCCCTGTAATCACATCTATGCAGGTAAAAGCTGCACTCTCTAAAACCAAAAACACAGCATCCATGGGACCGAACAACATCCCAGGCTGCTTTTTACACAAACTTCAGAATGAACTGGCTCCCCACCTAAGCACCATGTTCAGTCATAGTCTCACGTCAGGCTTTGTGCCCACTGAATGGCGCACAGCAACAGTTATCCACTCCACAAAGGGGGAGCCACCACTGATCCTGGGAACTATCACCCTATTAGTCTGATGAGCCTGGTCTGCAAGGCCATGGCATGTATCATCATGAAACTCATAAACAAAGACATTGGTAACCTCCAAACTCTGGACCCTACCCAGTTCAGGTTTGTGAAAGGCAGATCATGCCTTCTGAATCTGATCGACTTTTTTGAGGCAGTCATCAAAGCCGTAGACGAGGGTAAGGTGGTTCACACAGCCTATCTTGACCTCGCCAAGGCTTTTGACACCATCTCCCATTCTGAAATTATAGCTAAACTCACTAAACTAGGTATAAATCCCTACGTCACAAGATGGGTTTCCAACTGGTTCAGTGACAGAACCCACACCGTAAAAGTTGCAGATTCCAAATCTGACTTCAAACCAATGACAAGTGGAGTACCACAGGGTTCAGTCCTGGGACTTCTCCTGTTTGGTATCTACATCTCTGAAGTACAGGCTAACACAGAAGGCCTCTGGCTAATGAAGTTCGCAGATGACTGCAAACCAGGAGCCATAGTCGAGTCCCCAAATGATGTGGACATCCTACAGAAGGGCCTCACTGACACAGTTGCCTGGTGTTAGAGCCATGGCCTCAAGCTCAATGCTAAAAAGTGCATTGTCATCCCCTTTGGTAAAAACTCTGTACCCATGAACTACCACATAAACGGCAGTCTACTTAACACCAAATGTGTGATAAGAGACCTGGGGACCCAGGTGGACAGTAGTCTCTCCTTTGATAATCACATTGCCACAGTAGTCAGGAAATCCTTCTACGTGGCACACCTCATCATAAAAGGGTTCTCATCCAGGAAAAAAGAGGTCATTATTCCCCTCTACTCGATACTCATTAGACCCATTATGGAGTACAACGCCCCTTTTGGAATGTACCTCACAAGACATCTGCAGCAGCTGGAAAGGCCACAGAAGTACCTCACAAAGAGGATTACTGGCCTCAAATAGATGCCCTGCACTGTCTGTCTCAAAAAACTCCACCTTTACTCTGTAGCATATCGCCTACTCCAAGGAGATCTCTGACTAACATATAAAGTTATGTTAAACCCAGAGCTGCTGGACATGCTACACCTAAAGAAATCCCAATCTCTCCGAGCTACATGCTCTAGGGACCTAAACCTTGTCACCAAAATAAACAGGACATGCTGGAGGGATAGATTCCTATCCCAGAGACTTCCTATACTCTTGGAACAAGTTACCCATCTGTGTCAAGCAAAGTTCCTCATTATCACTCTTCAAGAAAAATCTTAATGAGTGGATGGGAAATAGGAACTACACCCCGGGGATCATTTCTGTGGCTCTGCTCGACAGGGGCACAGGAATTTAACTTTCTTGGATGGCGTAAGCCAGGTAACCTTGTTGGCTAGACTTACTTAGGCCCTTGGGCTGACAGCCTAGTACCTACGTATGAACATATATATATATATATATATATATATATATATATATATATATATATATATATATATACACACACACACACACACACACATGTTTATATACATTGCAATATTTAAGTTTAGAAAATGAGTGTCGAGGTGCATTTTTAAATAAATTCACACAATTGGGAAAATGTACGAAACGTGAAAATTCCTTGTCCCGTGTAAAGAAGGGATACTTAGGGGTAGACCCTATTTGGTCAAGTCAGCCATGCTGATACTAATTACTAAAAGGCAACGGTTGATGTTACTAAGAAACATGCACCTATATGATGATGTGTAGCTTGAAAGAATGTCAGCACTTTCTGGCATATTTCAGCAACACAGAGTGTATTTCTTAATGGGCAAAAGACACTGAAAATGTTTTCAGTATTCTCTTCCTTATGCTTTGAAGTGTGGCCTTGTCAATGTCACATCTTACTGCTGAAAATGACAAAGGTCGTGATTCTTCAAGAAATGCATTTTCAGTGAAGTTTAGCAACTGAAAGTCCAACAGCTTAAGTAATTAAGCAGTTTTAGTAAATAATGCAGAACCTCACAGAACAAAAGCAGAAGCTAAAGCAGTGTGCATAGTTCAACAGCTGAGAAACTTCTAGAAGGACTGTGTAGAGAAAGCAAAGATGGGGAAGGGTTCATGACCAGCTTAACTGGATAACAAGTGCACAGACTTCACATAGTGCTAAAGTATTATATGTTAGGCATATATGAATATAGCAACAACAACTATGTGTGTGTATAATATATTTCAGATAGTATTTTCTAGTTGGTGGACACTTATGGTAATATGCTTGATGTAATTTCCTATTCCTTGGTCAGTGTGTGTTTCACAACATTAAAAAAATAAATAAATGTAACTCAGTTTAGACTGCAATCAGGCTGTAAGCATCTAATTGCTGTGCCAAGAAGTTTTTCCTAACAGGTTTTGGGCCCAGACACCCTGCCACCCAAATACAACCAGCTACAGCAAATAAGTGCAAGATACAGAGACGGATAAAGTAAGGAGAAAAATGACAAAGATGGCTACTGACACGTCTTCAGCAAAGCTTTCAGTAACAAATCTGACGAACCAGAACAACCAGTCCTGAAAGTTCAGGATGGGGATGTTTCTAATAAAAGAAGGGAGGTACATGGAAATGTGTAAATGAAATCAGACCGGCAGAACCCATGGATGTGCTGATAGAAAAGGATCAAAAAGCTCACAGCACACTCGCCCTTTGAATAGATGATAATCAAATGAGCCATATAAGCAACTGTGAAACTGCTAAAGAAATGTGGGAGGAACTGCAAAAGGTACACGAAAGAGCTAATCTCAGCAATAAACTCTATTCTTAATTAGAAAAATATATCAGACCAAGCTGATGAAACATCAGGATATACTGAATTGTATAAGGCATACCTTAGAAATGGCTGAAAGGCTGAGAGGCATTGGGGAGTATATAAAAGAATTTCAAACTGCAGCACTTTTACTTAGTGCTCTACCTGAAAGTTATGAAACACTTATTACAGTACTTGATGCATGTCCAGATGATGAACTGACATTAGAGTATGTTAAAGGCAAGCTTGTGGATGAATACAAGTGCAAGACAGAAAGCATAAAGTGAAAGTATGTCCAGTACAGAGGCTGCTTTAAAGATGAAAAACAGAAATAAAAACAGTAATATGCAGCTATAAACACGTAAATGTTTGTAAAAAAAAAACAGGACACTTAAAGGTACACTGCAGAATCTGGAAAGCTTGAATGCAAAGACAAGGTAAATCATAACAAGCCAAGAATGTCAAGGAAGAGGCAGATGTCACTTCAGACACTGAGTATGCATTTGAGTGCAAATGTGGTGTCTAATCTGTGCAGGCATGATGTGTTGACTCAGGAGGTACAAGTCACATGACTAGTGAGAGAAATTTCTTCACTCAACTCGATCAAAGCAAATCAGAAAAAGCTCACCACAGCTAATGGGTAGGTAATAAAATCAGAAGGAATCAGAGATGGTCTTATTTACTGTCCTGTCTCTCAGGATATCATCAGAAAGATACACGTGAGAAATGTTATGTATGTACCTGATCTTAAAAGTAACCTTGTACTTACAAGAAGCTTACAATCCAAGACAACATAGTGACTTTCCAAGGGGACAGTTGAGTCATCACAAAAGGGGGCTGCTTACTTGCAAAGGCCAAAATCACAGATGAACAGTATCAGTTGAACTACAGTATAATGGTTAATACAGCCAAATAGAAGGAAAAACATTCAAACCACATTCACACTAGGCACAAATGTCTTGGGCAAAGAAGTCCTAACACAATAAAGAAAACAGCTGAGAATAACTATACAAGTGGTGCAAAAATTAGCCAATGTGATCAAATAATGAAATATATCACCTGCATTAAGGGAAAATGATGAGAAAGCCTTTTCCAAAGCAGAGCAGAGTATCTACCTCAGGTAAGTAGTAAATTTGTCAGCATGCCCAGGGTGCTACATAGAGACAATGGGTCTGAATATACAAGTGGCACAACACAAGGCATTCTCAGAAAACATGGAATTGTATTCAGACCACTCTACCATATAACCCAGAACAAAACAAAACAGGGTTGCAGAGAGAATGAATCAGACTCTCTGTGAAAGTGGAAGGAGAATGCTTTTCGATGCTGATTTGCAAACCACATACTGTCAAAGTCAAAGTAAACTTTAATGTCGATCAGATTTTCCTAACAGTGCCGGCTGAATGAAATTGCAATGTTTGGTCCCAGTGCAAGACATAACATATAATTAGAGGGATAGTAAGAGAGATTCAATACAGTAATAATTAAGATACTTGACAATATATAAATTTAACATATATTGGACAATAAGACATTATAGGTTCATAGGTAGGTACTAGGCTATCGGCCTGAGGACCTACGTAAGCCTAGCCAACAAGGTTCCCTGGCTTACACCACCCAAGTAAGTTATTTTCCTGTGCCCCTGTCGAGCAGAGACACATAAGTGATCTCCGGGGTGTATTTCCTATTTCCCATCCACTCATCAAGATTTTTCTTGAAGAGTGCTATTGAAGAACTTTCCTTGACATAGATGAGTAGCCTGTTCCAGAGTATGGGAAGTCTCTGGGACAGGAATCTATCCCTCCAGTATGTCCTGTTTATTGTGGTGACAAGGTTTATCTTGGAGGGATTGGGATTTCTTTAGGTATAGCATGTCCAACAGCTCTGGGTTTGATATAGCTTTATATGTTAGGCAGAGATCACCTTGGAGTAGGCGATATGCTACAGAGTAAAGCTGAAGTTTTTTGAGATGGTCGGTGTAGGGCATCTGTTTGAGGCCAGTAATCCTCTTTGTGAGGTACTTCTGCGGCCTTTCCAGCTGCTGCAGCTGTCTTGTGAAGTACATTCCAAAAGGGGTATTGTACTCTATAATGGGTCTAATGAGTGTCGAGTAGAGGGGAACAATTACCTCTTTTTTCCTGAATGAGAACCTTTTTATGATGAGGTGTGCCACATAGAAGGACTTCCTGACTACTGTGGCGAAGTGACTATCAAAGGACAGACTACTGTCCACCTGGGTCCCAAGGTCTCTTATCACACATTCGCTGTCTATGTAGTAATTCATGGGTACAGAGTTTTTACCAAAGGGGATGACAATGCACTTTTTGGCATTGAGCTTGAGGCCATGGCTCTGACACCAGGCATCTGTCTCAGTGAGGCCCTTCTGTAGGATTTCCACATCATTTGGGGACTCGACATCTGCAAACTTCGTTAGCCAGAAGCCTTCTATGTTAGCCTATACTTCAGAGAAGTAGATACCAAACAGGAGAGGTCCCAGGATTGAACCCTGTGGTACTCCACTTGTCAATGGGTTGAGGTCAGATTTGGAGTGTGCAACTTTTACAGTGTGGTTTCTGTTAGTGAGCCAGTTGGAAACCCATCTTGTGACGTAGGGATTTATACCTAGTAGACAATATTATACTAGTAGGTATTGCATAGACTAAGAATTCCCATAGTTATTTGCTTAGAATAGTGCACATCCAAATTAGTAGTGTGATACATTTGTTCATATTGTACATATATGGAGTGATGGCTCACTCTGGCTATTGCAACAATAGTAATAGAAGAGAATCGGCTAACTGTTCCAGTTATTAAGCCATTGCCAAATAGTTACTATAGGCAGTATATCACAGCTTGTGGCATATTGATCCTGGGGAGAGGCTACCATGACTGCAAGCTATCTCCAAAATCAAGTGCCAGGAAAAACAACAGAGAACACTCCATATGAACTGTGGAACAGAAAGAAACCAGATATGAGGCACATCAAAATTTTTGGAAGAAAACAAAGGGACTCTGACTGACAAAGTTTGTGCAAGTTGGGAGCTATTATTAACTCAAGTGATGTTGACATCCTACAGAAAGGCCTCACTCAGACCAATGACTGGTGTCAGAACCATGGCTTTAAGCTCAATGCCAAAAACGTGTTGTCATCCCCTTTGGGAAAAACCCACTTCCCATGAATTACCACATCGATGGTAGTCCACTGAACATAGATGGCGTTATAAGAGTTCTGGGAACACAGGTTGACAGCAACCTCTCTTTTGACCACCACATTGCTACTGTGGTCAGAAAGTCCTTCTATGTGGCACATCTCATTACCAAGAGTTTTGCATCCAGGAAGAAAGAGGTCATTGTCCCCCTCTACTCTTCCCTTATTAGGTCAATCATCGAGTACAATGCCCCATTTGGCATGTACCTCACTAGACACCTGCAACAATTGGAGAGGCCTCAAAAGTACCTCACAAAGCAGATCCTAGGCCTTAAACACTTGCCCTATATGGACAGACTGAAAAAACTTCAACTATTTTCTGTCTCATATCTCCTACTTAGAGGCGAGCTCTTTTTGAGTTACAAAGCCATGTCTAACCCAGCTCTGAGAAATGCTACATCTAAAGACATCCCAATCCCTCCACACCACACATCCAAGAGACCTCAACCTCATTACCACAATCAACAGAACAAGCTGGAGGGACAGGTTCATAACCCAGAGACTGCTCATGCTATGGAATAGACTTTGCATACATGTCAAGCGGAGCACCTCTCTGGCCCTCTTCAAGAGAAATCTTGAACAGTGGATGGGAAATAGAAAATTCACCCCGGGTATTACTCCAGTGGCTCTACTCGACAGAGGCACTGGGAATTAAGATCAGGTGGCACAATGCCAAGGTAATCCTATGGGCTAGGCTTGTAAAGGCTCCAGGGCCATTAGCCTAGTACACACCTAAGAACCTATAAGACAGCACAGCCCTCTTATTTCTTAAGATATGAATTCACATATAAAAACAGTGTATAGTACAGAAAACACATGGTTCATCAGAAAGTACAGTTGTGTAAGTCCCACTTATCTGTAACAGTAGCTGTTCGAATTTCTAACTACCACAGTGGCATATGGGTTTTGTGACTGTGCAGCCAACCCACACTGGCAGCTTTACACAGCTCAGAATCCCCTTCTCTGACTGTTTGTTATAGAGAATTGGCTAAGCCCCTCCCATCAGGGAAAGCCTGAATGCTGTCACAGTCAATTATTCAGGCTTTAAATGCTAATTAGGTCACAACAGCAAGGCCCAGAAGCAAGAATTGCCCGAAACTAATCCATTTGCAGCTATGAAACATCAACAAAAATAACTAAAGCCATACAACAACAACACAATAAAGTTAGATTCTACTGAACTACAAACAAGTAATATGCAGTTTTCCAAGGACATCAACAATAACAGAATCACCACTGATCTATTCAGAAAACCAACGAGGGTTAACTTATTACTCCACAGTAAAAGTCTACATCCTACAAAAACCAAGTATAATGTAGTGAAATCCCAAGGCTATAGATTAGCTCGAATCACCACAGAGATGGAACCATTTTTGAGAAACCTGAACAACTTAGAGAATGATTTTCTATTGAGAGGCTATGAAAGTCAGATGTTAAAAAACATCCTGGAACCCATTATAGAACTGAAAAGGACTGAAGCACCTTCACTCAACCTCCCCTGTAGAAAAATGTTAAGTAACCCCACAGAGAATAACAAATGCAAAAATAGCTGCATCCTGACATACACTTTGGATTATCACAGTATCAAAAATATTATTGAAGAAAACTGGGACATTGTCACAGGAAACCCTTTTCTGATTAACATCTTAGGTGAAGCCCCATCATTTGTTTATAGGAAGGCCAGGAATATTAGAAGTTTTGATGAATTTAAACCTAGACCATGTGAGAAAAGCACTAAAAGATGTGAAACTAATTGTACATTTTGTATATTTATACAGCAAGGTGATAGTTTTTATTGCCCTTATTTAAAGAAGATCATTAAAACCAGTGCAGGGGGTGACTGTAACACTAAAAAGGTAATTTACAGGGCACAGTGCAATGAATGTGATGCATTCTATGTGGGCAAGACTAAATAAACTCAAGTGAAGGATTTCATGTCATCTGTCAGAAATCCGCTCTGGATGTAAAAATAATGCACTAGCCAAACACCTTTCTCTTCATAAAAGACACACAGGTTTTAAGTTCCAGATCCTGGATCGCATAGACATGGGCGATCTTGAAGGAGACATCCCGAATATTCTGGAGAAACAGGAACTCATGTGGCAATTAAAGCTGAACTCTTTTAGAAAGCCTGGACTAAACTACTACTGTTCAATTAAAAGTGCACTGGAACTTAGAAAATTGCCATATTGTTTACATGACTAAGTGTATTTTATTTTATTTTTTTTATTATTTTTTTCTACAAATTGGTTTTAAATACCATTTTAAATCATTTGAAATTTAAGTGTATATTTTGTTTCCATCATCATACATATATTTTTTTACTTTTTACTGGTTCTCTTTTTTCCACTTTATTCAAAATGATGGTAATAACAATACTAACTAATTATACAATTATATAGGTTTTTAGGGTTCTTGTACACAGACCTGAAGAAGTCTAGAAGGACGGAAGCGATCTTTGTTAACAATAGGTTATGAAAATAGAAACTGATTTTTACATGCAAAATGTATATGTATATATTTATATATAATTTTTGATCGCAAAATGAACTAAGGTTGATATATTTCCAGCCATGTAGTATATTGCCTTGTATAAAATCACAGACTTAATAATTTGGTTAAATAAGATGTACCATTAAAGTACATTAGGGCTATATATTATTATGACAGCTACTAGGTAGGGCAGGACCAACTCGAATGCCACACTGATGGGGGAAGGGATGTGAATTTAACATGTGTACCAATAACACTTTGTTTCACAGCACAATAAACCACTCCCATGCCTGATAAAAAGCATATATATATTTAGAAAGCTCATGAGGAAATTATTACTCTATTTTTGTTTTACTTGGATCGCTTGTCTGTGTACTAGACTGCCTGCCTTGCATGGATTACTTTTGAATACTTAGTAATGCTGTAGAATTATATATTTTCTATTATTACTTTTTGACTTGACGAGTTTACGTTCACTACTTCTACTACTATTGTCTGATCTGATTAATATACAGTGATTAACTAGAAATATATGGACTGAAAATCTTCCACACAGAGACGTTTCTTACACTGTTTTATTCTACTGAACTACATACAAAGTAAAGAGAATGGTGAGTGGGTGCTGCCAATGAAGCAGTGTGAAATTTGAACATCTAATATTACAGATAAGTAGGACTTATGCAACTGTACTATGTACAGACAAGCTGAGATGGCAGCAGGATGCATCTTGACAGATGCATAGTATGTCATCAATGAGTAGCTCACACAAACATTTCAAAACCAGATGGGTAGACATCATATCAGTCCCTCTGATATCAGTTAGGTACCCACCTAGTAAACCTCTTCCACTGGTAAATATAAGATTTTCTAATTGCAAGTTTTCTTGCCTCCTTAAATACTTGCTGCACATCCTCATGAAGCAAATGCCTAAAAGGTATCAAGATAGAATCATCCAGGCTGCCAGTAACAACTGCTCTAAGATGGGGTACACAATTTGTCCAACACTGTGTGAGTAGATCCAGAGTGTGAGGAAGCTTGTGATAATTGCCCTTGGTCAATTCTGTTAAAAGGGGAGGACCAACTTTTCCTGTGTCAAAAGGGGTTCACCACAATGATCTTTGGTAATTCTTTCTGAATTGTCAGAAGTACCATATATATAGGTGGAAAGACTGGAAATCCATAAAGGAACATTCCTGTTCAAGTGAATGAGAATGCTTCTGTCCTTTAAGAATGGCTGCAAAGATTTCTCAAACAGAATTTCCTTCAGACTTCGAGATTGCCAGGCTCTGCCTCCCTTACACACAACCCCATGACAACCGCCTCTAATATGCACTAAACTTCCCTATCCAAGGAGGATGCAGAACTCCAAAGATAAGGCATGGATGACCTTCATTGTCCAGTCATCAGAGAAAGGGAAGTTCACTATACTAAACAAAGGTGGGGCAGGAGGGGGGAAGGTTGAACCAGATGGAGACAGTACATAACTTTCATATCCAGTGCTGTCAGCTCCGTCATACTTCAACCTGTGGGACAGAGTCCCCAGCCATGAAAAATCCTCAGGAGGAACTAGGGAAGGATATTCCACCACACAGTATAACTTGAGGAAGCCCTGAATCATGACTGAATATTCAGCTTATAATGTGACACAAAAGTGTGGTGACCCATTCAAGTAGTAGCTGCACAAACTTCATCCATTGATACTCTAGAAAAGAAAGCTGCGGAAGTGACCACAGCCTTGGTAGAATGACCCTTAGGTTTGTGTGGAAGGGTCATACCTTTCAAAGAATATGCAGATATGATACAGTTTGATACTTGGATAAAGTCACTTTAGACACAGGTGAGCTCAGCCTGGATTTTGAAAAGGAGACAAACAATTGACTGGATTTTCTAAAGGCTTTGGTGCAGTCCAAATAAAATCTCAACTGCCTGTGCACATCCTAATAATGCAGAAGGTACTCGTTTTTATGAGAGAAATTGGGAGAAAACACAGGAAGATGAATAGAACTGTTAAGGTTATTCTTTGAAGCTACACAGCAAAGAAGGGTTCATGTGAAGGGATAAGGAGGAGAAGAATCAAGAGCTAGCAACCCTAAACGTCTCCTTGCTGAAGTCACAGACACCAAACAACAAGGTCTTCTAATACAAGAGCTTCAAGTCAGAAGTAGCTGAAGGTTCAAATGGGAAGCCTGCAAGGATCTGCAAAACAAAAGGTAAGTCCCAGAGATGGACCAGATCCTGAACTGGGAGATGGAGTAAAAAAAGTCACTTTGAAGAATGCCTTGAAAATCTTGAGGGAAGCTACAGGAACATTATCCTTGCCAACATGGAAATTAGAGATGGTTACCAACTGCACCTTAATAGTAGAAAAACTGGAACCTCTAAAAAGGGAGTACAGTATCCTCTGGATATGACTCTTAACTCACATGCATCTGAGGTGATGGCCTCCCAAACTTTTGGGTGAAGAGCCAAGTGATCCTTGATTGCTTCCAGAGTAGGACAGTCAGGCAACCCTTCAGGGTTGGTGAAAGGGGGCACTGGAGAATAGCCCATGAAAACCCTGATTCTATGGACCAACCTACCTCATGGGCAGCATCCATTATGCTTCCTCCCCCCTTCCTCAGGATGAACCCAGAGACTGTTGCGTCTTAACATTCTTTGACACTTCAGACAGCAAGTCACATTGTAGTCTTGTAAAGTGTGATAAGTAATTAAGTGCTCTCAGTGCAAAAGTCACTGAGGCATAGGAGTGCTTCCCTAAACAATCCAAAGCTAAAGACTTCCTGTTCATGGGATGGATCAAAGTGCTCTTTTCAGAGATCTCCTTCTTGGTGGTAGCCGCCACTTCAATAGCATCAAGCTGACCAGGTGAGGAGCAGGGGTTGTGGGTAAGGAAGGTGGAGCCTGGTGAGTTTGAAGTTTCATAGTTTAGTACTAGGCTATCTGCCCTGGGGCATTTGTAAGCCTAGCCATAGTGATGTGGCTTTTGCCACCCCATGAAATGGTACAAAAATGCACAGAATAGATTTAGAATACTGTGCCTTTGTCTAGTAGTGACACAGTGAAGGTCCCCTTATATAACAGAATTAGTTTACTGTGCCCCTGTCTAGTAGTGACACAGATGTGACCCATGGGGTAAACCTACGATCTCCCATCCACTCATCAAGATTTCTCTTGAAGAGAGTCAGTGAGGGGCTCTGCCTAACATGAACTGGGATCTTGTTCCAGAGCATGGGAAGCCTCTGGGTTATGAATCTATACCTCCAGCATGTCCTATTCATACTTGGACCGAGGTTTAAGTCTTTAGCTCTCATGGTCCTGATGGATTAGGATTTTTTGAGGTGGAGCATGTCCATCAGTTCCTGGTTGGACATGGCCTTGTACGTCAGGCAGAGATCACCTCTGAGCAGGCGGTATGCTACTGAATAGAGCTGGAGTTTCTTTAGTCTGGCAGAATAAGACATATGTTGGAGACCCTTGATCCTCTTGGTGAGATACTTTTGTGGTCTCTCCAGCTGTTGCAAATGCCGGGTGAAGTACATACCAAATGGGGCACTGTACTCAATCATGGGTCTGATGAGGAAGGAGTATAGGGGTACAATGACATCCTTGGATCTGGATGTGAATCCCTTCATGATAAGGTGTGCAAGGTAGAATGTTTTTCTAACGACTTTGGCAATGTGGATGTCAAATGAGAGGTCGCTGTCGACTTAGGTCCCTAGGTCTCTGATTACTTTTTCTGTACTCAGTGGGTTGCTGTCTATGTGATAATTTGTGGGTACTTTGTTTTTCCCAAAGGGGATGACTATACATTTTTTTGGCATTTAGTTTAAGGCCATGACTCCGGCACCAGTTGTCCATTTCTGTGAGGCCTTTTTGTAGGATGTATGTGTCCGCTGGTGTATCGACTATGGCGCCTAGTTTGCAGTCATCTGTGAACTTTGTCAGCCACAACCCTCCCATGTTTGCTTTAACATCTGAGAAATAAATGCCGAACAAGAGGGGTCCCAGGACAGATCCCTGTGGGACACCACTTGTGACTGGCTTTGAGTCTGACATTGCTCCAGTGATTTTAACTTTATGGGTTCTGTCCTTTAGCCAGTTTGCAACCCATCTAGTGACATAAGGGTTTACGTTTAAGCTGTTGAGCTTATCTATGATGCCTGAGTGGGGTATTGTGTCGAAGGCCTTAGCCAAGTCCAGGTAGGCTGTATGGACTGCTTTGCCCTCATCAATGGCTCTAGTGACTGTTTCGAAAAAGTCAACCAGGTTCCAAAGGCAGGATCTGCCCTTTACAAAGCCAAACTGGGTGGGGTCAAGTGTCTGTAGGTCCCCAATGTCTCTGTTTATGAGTTCCATAATGATTCTTTCCATAGCTTTGCAGACCAGGCTGGTTAAGCTTATAACTTATGGTAGTTATGGTATTAGCTTATAGTAGTTCCCAGGGTCTCTAGAGGTACCCCCTTTGTGGAGTGGGACCACTGTTGCTGTACGCCAGTGTTCAGGTACATATCCTGTAGTAAGGCTAAGGTTAAATAGCATTTTTATGTGCGGGTTTAGCTCCTCTTGGAGTTCACGTAGCACGCAACCCGGGATACCGTCAGGTCCCATTGATGCTGTGTTTTTTAGCTTTGCTGAGGGCGGCTCTCACTTGGACATCTGAGATGACAGGGAGATTACATTCAGCTGGGATAAGTATTTCTTCTTTTGGGGGTGAGGGAGGGGAGAAATTTGCGTTGAACCTGTCAGCCAGAATGTTGGCAATATCTGTGGGTTCAGTGTATTTTTTGTTGTTGTGAACTAACTCTGAGCATATCTGAGGGTTTCCGCCCAGGTTTCTAACATAGCTGAAGAAGGCTTTGTGGTTATCTTTAGTGTCCTTAGTGAGTTTTCTCTCAAAGTTGGCCTTGGATGTTTTTATGAGAGAACGTAGTTTTCTGCTAGTGTTGATCAGAGATGTCTTCCCTTTATGGGATTTTGCTCTGTCATGCAGTAGCTTCCTTCTTTTGTTATACAATTTGTTAATGCCTGAGGTCCACCAGACAGGACGCTTGCCTTTGGTGGAGAGGGACTTGGATTTATTTGGGATTGCATGATCCATACATTCTTGGAGATGTCCATAGAAAGCATTTGTGAAGGATTCAGCATTGTGGGATGTGGTATCCACTGGCCCAGTGGGCTTAAAGGATACCATCTCAGTCTTAAGAAGAGTGAAGTCTGCTTTTGAGAAGTTTTTCACTGTGGTCTTTTGTGCTGGGGGTGGAGGTGGGATATGTATATCCAGGGTGATTAGTTTGTGGTCAAATCTCACTAGTGAGGGGTATACCTCCGGTGTGGAGCATTTTGTCCCCATGTTGGAATTGGCTGATGCTGGATCCCAGTCAGATCTGATAACCTACAGGTTGAAATCAGACAGATCAGATAACATTGAAATTTTCATTCCACAGGCAAAGATACAGCATAGTTATCTAAACTGTAAGCACACTGCAAAATAAATTTCCATATAAAGCCCTGATCATTTAAAATTCTACAGACTAAATTATTAGACTGAGCCAATTTTCTCCTGAGATTCTAATCACTTGCTAATTTTATTCAGCGATGTAGGGTTAGAGAAAGCCAAGGTCCTCTTGTTAGAGTTAGACAAGAATGTGGACCAGCACAATGGTATAGCAGGAAAAATATTTAATTTGTTCAAAAAGTTAAAGCCATATAAATGGCTAACAGCAAGCAGACCGGTTTCGGCTATACAAAGCCTTCTTCAATGCTAAAGAATCATGTCAAAAAGTTGTATGGCTCCCAACATCCTGGTCTTATATAGTAGAAATTTAAAGACACATTGCAGAAAAAGTATACAATGACCTTTCCATATAAAGCATGAATAGTAAAAAATCTTCTAGTAATTAGTAAATGATGATAAAAGATCTTTTAGTAGTTACTACATAATGATATTACAGCAAAAAAGAACAACAAAATAGTAGTTATAAATATGAATTGACCAAAGCAATATATTACAAAAAGAGAATTGATTGGCATAATCAACATATTTATACGTTAAAATAAAGAATAACTCTTATTATTATTGTTAATAGGATAAATCACCTATATATTATAATATTGCCAATCAAAATGAATGTAAATTGTGAAAAGCTTAATAAATTCACACAAACAAAATATTGGTAAACATGTTATTCTATTTCGTTAAGCCCAGGTTTGAACAATGCTCCTAATCTGGTTATCCACATGTTTTCCATATTATTGAGTTTAGAGTGCCAACCTGCTTTAAAATTCCTATGCATTTGAATCTTATCAATAATCACAAATTTGAAAACAGCAGTGGGGTGATTGGTAATATGTTTGTATAGGGCATTAGACAGACGTTTATTTCTGATAGCACTAAAATGTTCACTGATTCTTAATTTAACTGGCCTGGATGTCTGACCCACATAAAAAGCAGAACGGGTACAGGTGGCCAAATAAATAACCCAATCTGAGCTACAATTACCAAAGATGGTAATATTATAAACTTGTGATGTATTTTTACTAGAGAATTCCTTGGTTTTTAAGATGTGTTGACAGGCACTACAATATTAGAGTTGACAGATGGAGAAACTGCTGCTAGGTCAGCTGACAAAGGAACAAAGAGAGCTGCATAATCAGAGTAAACTTTGTATTTCCTCATAGCTGTTTTAGGAACTGGTTCATTAGCTAATGGTGTTTTACATGCAATTTTAGAGACATCTTTTAAGGTATGTAACAGAAGAGCAACAGCCAAAATATTTAGAATCTCATCCAAATAATATCATAAAATCTGCCAATCTCTGGCATAGTTCCAGATTGCTTCCAGTCAAATACATCTCTAAACCTAGGTAGCATCTGTGGAAAGGAGAAAACTTGTGCAGTTTGCTGAACCTGTTCACCTTCAAAAGAATCAGATTGGAAGGACTCGGAATTTTCACTACTGTCTGCATTAGAGTCCGTATCAAAGTCTCTGTCGCTAGACTGATCTCTAGAGAAGGTAGCCCCATAATCATTCTGAATAGGAGCATAAACTCTTGAGATTACAGGACTGTAAAACACATCAGCCCTATACATGGTAATAACCTAATTGCCTTTCATGTGGTTAAGTTTCTGTTTCTTCTTACTATGAACTACAGTTAAGGACAAAATATCTGGGGACAGAGTATTACGTCTAACAAGGGATCTTTACCCCCAGACCCCTCCTTCACCTAAAGGGATTGGTTCTCCTGTACCTGAACCAGGTACTAGAATAGCCCTGGAGGCCAGTTTAAAACCATTTTTAATAAAATAACAATAAAACAGAACACATAAGCACTTTCAGGCTATTAGCCCTTCATCAGATCTACTACTCTTAACACAAAGACAATCTCTGAAGAAGAAGAGACTATAACAGGCATTAACAATCCAGCCAACCAGGATCTTACAACAGAAGTACTTAACAAAGCAATTAATTAAGTAATCTGCATACTCTCAATGCCGGCTTTAAAGGGACAACCTCATTCAAGCTGGGTGGTCTATCAGCTTGTAACTTCACTATCCAACACTGGATGAGGAGTTGGGGAATCTAAGAAATTAGAATATTTTAAAAAGAAGGGGTGAAAAATCTTTGAAATTCAATGGATTAGCTTACTCCTTTCATCACAATTTTTGATCACATGTTTTTATGGGCCAGATTGAATATGAGAAGCTGTAAAAGACGTTACTTTGTCTGGAAAGAGGTAAGTAGTGGATAGTGATGTGTCTAGGAGACACCCTATAAACACTAACTTGTGAAAGGGGTTACAACAAAACTTTTCAGATTTAGTTTGCAATCCAGGCTTCTGAAAAGATAAACAGTGAACTGAAGAGCTGCTAAGGAGTCTTGGACTGAGGAAGCTGAAATGAAGTAATCATCCAAATATAGGAAATATGGATGTTCTGAAGTCTGCAAGTGGCTATAACTGGGGAGAGGTACTATGTAAAAACTCTTGGAGCAGTGAAAAGACCAAAAGGCAGAGATCTAAATTTTAAAGGCAATCCCTAGACATCTGTTATTTTTTTGTGCACTGGGATATGCAGGTAGACATCTTTGCGGCCTAGAGAAAATAGAAAGGCACTGGGAAATGGAAGAGGAAAAATAGTTTGTAAAGGGAGAATCTTGAATTTTGGGACCAAAACAAATATGTTTAGATTTGAAAGGTCCAAAATTGATCTCTATGTACCCACATTTCTGGGAACCAGGAACATTCTTGAATGGAAGCCTTTGTTACTTTTGAAAGGAGGTAGTGGCTCTTTCACTCCCCAGGCAAAGCAGGTCTAACAGGATTTAAGGAAACAGATTTGCTTTTTTTTTTTTGACGAGAAGAGATCCCCAGTGGTGATGGAGGGGATGCCCACTGCACTCTGTAACAATTCTGGATTATATTTACAACCCAAGCATCTGTAGTTATCTATTTCCAGAAAGGAAGGCAGTGGGAGAGATTACCTGCAATTTGACAAGGATGGCCAAGGTGGGGGAAGTGACACAGTTAGCAAACCTCTCAACCTGCTTACATTAAAATAGATACAAAGGTCCTTGCAAATGAAGTACATCCAACAGAAAATCTGGGCACTATTTAGATAACATTTGAATACTAAACATCACATAATTCTTTCTACTTCCACTAGGAATGTGGCATATTACTGAGAAACACGTTTAAAAAACTGAATATGACAATAATGATAGAAAAGTATAAACTTATTTTTAAAGGCACAGTGTAAAATTTGTAGACTTTAATAAATAATATTGCAAAAATCAACCTCACAATGACATTTATTTCTGCCTCTGAAAAAGAAAACTGTAACATGTGGATCTTCTTTCTTTACAGTAATGGTGCCATCAGCTTTCTGATTTTCTGGTCTGGTTTCCTGTTTACTAAACAGCTTCAGAATTGTCTGTGATGGGTAGATCCAGAAAATAATATAAAAGATGCATCAAATCCGAAAATACAAATATCTCCAAAATATAATTAAAAAATTCTCACATTCAGCTTGCATTAATTATCTCTGAGAAGAATGTGTATCAGTTTTTTAAAAGACAGCAAATTAAAAAAAACAGCTGGTTCAGATGGGGTTTCACCCTCCTATTTAAAAACATGTGCTAATCAACTGGCTCCTGTTTTTACTCGGATTTTTAATAAATCATTACAGCTGTGTGAAGTTGCTTTATATTTTAAACAAGCCACAATCATTCCAGTGCCTAAAAATTCCACTATAACAGAACTGAATGACTGCAGGCCTGTTGCTTTCACATCTGTGGTCATGAAGACTTGAGAGGCTAGTGTTAGCTCACTTGAAGGATATTACAGCCCCTCATTGGACTCCCTTCAGTTTGCTTATCGAGAGAACTGGTCAGTGGATGATGTAGTTAATATGGACCTGTACTATATCTTGCAACATCTTGACAACCTAGGGACATATGCAATGATTCTGTTTCTTCAGCAATGCATTTAATACAATAATTCCAGAACTTTTTCACTTGAAATTCTCCCCGCTTTCCTTTCCTGCTTCCTCCTGTCAATGGATCACCAGTTTTCTAACCAAAAGGAAACAGCAGGTGAAACTGGGGAAATTTACATCTAACTATCACACGATCAATACAGGTGCCCCTCCTCCCAGGGATGTGTGCTTTCCCCACTACTATTCTCACTCTACACTAATGACTGCACCTCTAAGGACTCCTCTGTCAAACTTACTAAATACGCAGATGCAACAACTATCATCGGGCTCATCAGGAATGGTGATGAGTCTATACACAGATGGGAGGTTAAGCATCTGGCCCTTTGGTGTAGTCAGAATAATCTGGAACTGAACACTCTTAAAACTGTGGAGATGACAGTGGACTTTAGGAGTGGTACTGCAATATTATCCTCTCTCTTTATATTTAATACTGCTGTGTCAGTTGAGGAATCCTTCAAGTTTTTGGGATCTATAATCTTCCAGGACATGAAGTGGGAGACCAATGGAGGGTCCATCATAAAAAAGGCACAATAGCGAATGTACTTTCTGCGACAGCTAAGGAAGTTCAACCTCCCACAGGAACTGTTGATTCAGTTCTATGCAGCAGTCATTGAGTCTGTTCTCAGCTCATCCATAACAGTGTGGTTTGGATCTCTGTCTAATCATGACAAAAACAGGTTCCATTGAATACTTACGTCTGCCGAAAATATCATTGGTGCTAGTTTGCCCTCCTTACAGGACCTGTACTATTCCAGAGTCATGAAAAGGGCAGGGAAGATCATCACTGACCCTTCACATCCAGGCCACCATCTTTTTGAACTATTACCATCAGCCAGGTGTTATAGATTAATACACAACAAAAGCAGATATAAGAACAGTTTTTTTCCACAGGCCATCAAGTTCTTAAATGGTTAACTAAGATTATCAGGTTGGGGTATTCTTTTTCCCAAGCCTCCGATGATTCTGCAGTATTGTTTACATATTCTTAATACTTGTTTCTTTAAGAGTTTATTTTAGTATTTCTTGCATTGAGTTTGAATTTGCACCTTGTATGTATATGTATATTTATTTTTTGTCTTGTTCTTAATAATTGTATTTATGTCATTTGCCTTGTTCTTAATAGCTGTATGTATGTTGTTTATCTAATTCATACTTGGAGAGTCATTGAAACCTGAGTCAAATTTCTTGTATACGTGCATACTTGGCCAATAAATGTGATTCTGATTCTGAAAATAGGTACATCATATGAGGCTGTAAATTAAGCTTGAAACTAGGTATGTACCCTCAAAATAGGTACAGTTGAGAGGTCTGTTAAGTAGTTAAGATTTACTTTGAAAGGATTATTGTGAGAGCTGTTTCCTTTCCTTTTTGAATCTTCCTGACATTTTTCTTGTATTTTTGGTTAGATGGCTTTTGCTACCAGGATTTAAAAGATTTTTGCAAACAGAAAAAATAATGGACCACAAAAGGGAAGATAATTTCTTTGGTATTTAGGGATAGGGAACAAAAAGACAATGCATGGTTTGACTCATGGATATCCCTATGACAATACATGGTGTGATTCATGGATACCCCTATGAAAATGGATGGCGTGATTCACAGACACCTGTATGACCACACATGCTCTGATATCATGGATTGAATATATCAGCACCCACTGTGCCTGCCAATTCATTCCCTTGCACTAGTGAATATAATGAAGATTTGGCATCCCTATCCCTAATAAATGAAACACAATCATAACATTTTCCAAACTACAGGGAAATCCACCAACCAAGGATGACTAAAAGGACAGCCCATTAAGAAGGTGACATAATGAAAAAGTTCTTGACCCATTAAGGATAGTATATCAATACTAAGAATTTATTTGTTACACTGAATATCAGGAACCCTCCTTGACAAGCTCTTTGGTTGGGTTAAATCCCACACAATAAGTCATCCAGGCTGAAGGAGCCACAAACTTACACTAGAACCAGCAAGAAGCCTGAATACTGAGGAACACCTAACCATTAGAAGTTCCTGAGAAAACGTACTCAAACAGACTCTTTCATAGACATCTGTATGTGCGTAAGGCAGATTTCTTGGTTTGTATTCCTTACATTCTTTCCCTGTTGAATGCAGCGTGTATTTTCATAACGGAGTGTAAAGTCCTTTCCCAAAGCATATTAAAAGCTCTGCTTAGGATAGAAATCAAAGCAAAGCCTCTTGGTGAGTCACAGGAATTCAATTTTTCCCACCGTCCCACTGTCTACTCCATCTGTTAACTTAATCACAACATTCCACCACTCTTCTTTCATTGGCTATTGATAATAAGCATAAAAGTATCATTTTGGAAAGGCACACCCCTTAAACTAAATTTACCCTCCCACTGTGTTCCACTGAATTAAACTACTGAACACCCAGAGAAGTATGAGTGCAATCAGTTATCCCTTACTATTCTAAAGACGCTGGATACACACTTTGTGTGTTCATTTGACACTGATTTTAGATTTACATTGTGTGTGTATACATTCTATTAGCTGTTATCTGAGCCATTAATTTACCTGAAAATCACTGCCTGTTACCATGGAGTCCCAGCATGCTTTTTCTTCATCCTTGTTCAGCCTATTAATACTTGATTTTTAGAGGCAGTGTAACAACTGCATCATGTTCACTGCCAACCCACTTCTAATACATGCGAGAGATACAATTATACCTTCTGTCAATGCATTGAAGGCCATTTTAGTGGATGCAAAAAAAAAAAACCAAACAAATAAAAAAGTAGTTCACCAAAACCACCTTCAACAAAAATTTAAATAAATATTTTGTAGGGGGACAAGTCCCCCCATATCCCTGTCATGGGAAGGGACACTCTCCATACCGTCTGGAATTATATAATATAAACTTCAAGATTTTACAACAGTGGAGAAAAAGGCAATCTCCACTGTCGACAAAATTGGTTTCGGTGAACTACTTTAATTTTATTTGTGTTCACCAAAACTCTCCTTCAACAAATCAACACACTTTCACAAACGCAATAATCATCAGTTGAGCAAAATAACCAGCTTTAATAATGGGCTAGTAAACTGAAATCATTCCAGGGGTATCTAATGTGTGTGTGTGTCTGCATGGTATGAAGTGATCAACAGATCCCTCCACACACTTTGCCAGGGCTTGCACCTTTTATCCCTCAATGTTTGTAGACTGGCTTAAACATTTGCTAACCCTATAGTGCCTTTTTAAAACAGGTTCTCCTGATGGACAGCTCAACATAGCAAGTTCCAATCTGGATAATACCAAAGTATTCTGCTGAATGCCAAGATCCCAAACACAAAGCCTCTGAATATGAGACTTTTTTTATCTTCGAAGACATCAGCATTTCTGCAATTCAGAAACCGGGTTCTATTGTAGAGATAGCAAATTCCAGGGTACAATGCCTATTATGCATTCCGATCCAACAGCAATGGCAGGAAGTATATGTTTTATTCATAAAGTTATCGTCTCTCACCAGCTTCTGCAAGGTGAAGTCCTAGTTGGAGAACACCTTCTATGACTCCTTCAGAGCATGCAGAGTACCTTAATCAGTTAGAAAAAGATGTATATTAAAGAAAAGATTTTTAATGAGTCACTTCAGCTGGCTAAACATAAAGTAACAAGCATATACTACCAGAAATGCATCTGCCCAGAGAATTCTAGATTTCATAAATACCAATAACCTTGACCAAACTGTCCCTGTGCCCAGCACAGGTGTTCATCTTCTCTATCTTGTCCTAACAAATGTTTTCCCCAATTGCACTACCTCTTAGTCAGTGCTAACCATCTTGTTTTGACCTCCTTCCTAAAAACCTGCTTTTCAGTCCCTAATAACATCTGCATTCAGTGATTACTCAAAATATATGTACTATTTGTCTTATTGATAATCACAAATGATATACCCTCACAACAAACCTTGTACCTGAGGCTGCTGTCTATTCTTCTAAATTTTACTCCATCTTGGACAGATGTATTGAGCCAGTCTGACCTTAGTATAATAGCAGGTTTAAAACTAAACCCATATGGTGGAGCTGCACATCAACAGACTGCAAAAGAAAAAAGGAAAAAAAAAAAGCTCTTGACTTTCTCTAAAAGACGCCTGCTTCCTCGTGTCTCTCCTAAATCTGCTTTACCAAATCATATACTGCTTTTCTGCATGTATGACTGAATCACTATAATCTGTTCTCCTTGACCTTCACTGGAACTGGAGTTACTCTGGCTTCTACTCTGATGCCATTTCTTCATCTGCTCCACCATTTCAGGTACTTTACTTCCATTAACACAAGCTTTATCAGCTGCTCTGCCTTCACTGCCAAGTTTCCATGCCATACAGAAGCACTGATCACACCATTGTTTGTACACCTTCCTTTTCAGCTCATTTAACATTCTTCTGGGACATGCTACCCCTGAAACTTTGTTTCAGTTGGCAGCAGTCCCTCTGATTTTAGCTTTGACCTCTTCATTAAGATTCTCTTCTCCCTAACCACATCTCTCAGACACTTGAAGCTGTTAAGCTGGTCTGCTATTTCCTTTCTTTCTCAGTTTTTAACTTCTGATTTCACTTGTTTGCCAGCCATGACTAGTGTCTTGCTTCGCTGCACTCAGCTTCATTCCATGTGCCATTGTTTTGCATGCCAATCCCCTGTTGTTTGCCGATTTTCCTTTCCAGAGATTGCTTGCAGTTTCACATTCTCTACATACAGCAGCTTTGCTCATTCCTGATCAACCTGATTGCTGCTGTAGTCCATTATCAGTATGAACATGAGTGGGCTCTCAGCTTAACTCTGATGTTCATTCACTCACACCGGGAACTCTTTTGTAAGTCTTTTGAACTCTTTTGTAAGTCTGAGCAATGGGTCCTTGTACACAGCCTGCACTAACGCTACCAATGTTTCCAGAACTTCAAAGCATTGCTGACCACCAAAGCTGCAAACCATCTTTATTTCTTGGGACCTTGTTGTATGCTTTCTCCAGGTCTAGAAATGGTAAATTAGACTTTTCCTCCTCATTATAAGTTCATAGGTTGGTACTAGGCTATCAGCCCTAGGGCCTATACATGCCTAGCCATAACAATTCCCTGGCTATTTCTTCCCACACTATTTACTTCCCTGGAGACCTGTCTAGCAGGGCGACTGATGTGATCCCCGGGGTGAATTTCCTTTCTCCCATCCAATCGTCAAGGTTCCTTTTGAAGATGACCAAAGAGGTACTCTGCTTGACATGTATGGGCAATCTATTCCAGAGTCTGGGGAGTCTTTGGGTCAGGAACCTATCCCTCCAGCATATTTTGTTTATTGTGATGAGAAGGTTTAGATCCCTGGAGCGTGTGGCTCTGAGGGATTGGGACTTCTTTAAGTGTAGCATGTCCAACAGCTCTGGGTTTGACATGGCCTTGTATGTTAAGCAAAGATCGCCTCTGAGTAGACGATATGCGACAGTGTATAGCTGGAGTTTTTTAAGGCAGTCAGCATATGGCATCTGCTTTAGGCCTGTGATTCTTTTAGTGAGGTATTTCTGCGGCCTTTCCAGTTGTTGCAGATGTCTTGAGAGGTACATACCAAACGGGGCGTTGTATTCTATAATGGGTCTAATGAGGGATGAGTACAGTGGGACAATGACCTCCTTTTTTCTGGATGAAAAGCCCTTAGTGATGAGGTGTGCCACATAGAAGGATTTCCTGACTGTTGTGGCGATGTGGTTATCGAAGGTGAGACCATTGTCCACCTGTGTCTCTAAGTCTCTTATCACACTTTCAGTGTTTAGTGTACTGCCACCTATATGGTAATTCATGGATACCTGATTTTTCCCAAAGGGGATAGCTATACATTTCCTGGCACTGAGCTTGAGCCCATGGCTCTGGCACCAAGCATCTGTTTCTGTAAGGCCCTTTTGTAGAGTATCCACATAATTTGGGGATTCAATAATGGCTCCCAGTTTGCAGTCATCCGCAAACTTTGTTATCCAGAGTCCCTTAGTGTTGGCCTGTACTTCAGAGAAGTAGATGCCAAACAAGAGCGGTCCCAGGACTGAACCCTGAGGTACTCCACTTGTCACTTGTCTGGATATGAAGTCGGCTACTTCTACAATGTGGGTTCTACCAGTAAGCCAGTTAGCAACCCATTGGGTGACGTAGGGATTAATGCCCAGCTTGGTAAGTTTATCTATGATTCCAGAGTGGGGGATGGTGTCAAAGGCCTTGGCAAGGTCTAGATAGGCTGTGTGGACCACCTTACCCTTGTCCATGGCTCTGGAGACTGATTCGAAGAAGTCAATCAGGTTCAGGAGACAAGATCGGACCTTCATGAACCCAAACTGGGTGGGGTCCAGTGTTTGAAGGTTGCCAATGTCTTTGTTTATAAGTTCCATGATAATACGCTCCATGGCCTTGCAGATAAGGCTTGTCAGACTGATGGGAAGGTAGTTTCTGGGATCCAAGGTGGATCCCCCCTTGTGGAGTGGAATAACTGTAGCTCTGCGCCACTGAGTGGGCATGAAACCTGAGGTGAGGCTATGATTAAACATGACACTTAGGTGAGGTGCCAGTTCATGTTGTAGTTCATGTAGTACACAGCCCGGGATGTCATCTGGTCCCATGGATGCTGTATTCTTAGCTTTGGAGAGTGGATTTTTTACCTGTGTGGCCGTTATTACCGGAATTTGGCAATCTTCTGGTATTGAGATGGGCCATTTAGGGGGTGAGAGGGGGGTGAAGTTGGCACTGAATCGATCTGCCAGGATATTGGCAATATCCTTGGGATCAGTATATTTAATGCCATTCTGTTTTAGCTCAGAGCAGATCTGAGCATTGCCATTTAGATTCTTGACATAGTTATAGAATGCCTTGTGGTTGTCTTTGGAATCTTTGACAATTTTATTTTCGTAACTAGCTTTGGAGGATTTTATGAGGGATCTCAGTTTCTTACTGAGGCTGGTAAGGACGTTTTTTGCATCCTGGGATTTTCCTCTTTTCTGCAACAGTTTCTTCCTTTTGTTGTAAAGTTTGTTTATGGCAAGGGACCACCAGATTGGCTTCTTTTTTTGGATGAGAGCATCTTGGTTCTATTTGGGATGGCACGATTTATGCATGGGTGGATGTGCTCGTCATTATTAAGAGCAAATGCATCAAACTCAATATTTGTCAAGTTCGCTGACCTTCCTCAGAAATGGTACAACCCTGGAGAAGATTTATATTAGTTGGGTATTAGTACAGCGGGAAAAGTTTGGTCAGAGGTATACAAAAAGCACAGGGAAATAAATTTCACTGGGGATCTGCAAGGAGCAAATTCAATGAAATTGGATCTCAGTGAGTTTGCCCTTGATATCAAGGACAACATCCATATTGGACATGAAACATATTCCTCTGTACTGAATAAGCATCTACCAATTAGGATAATGGGTCACCTGTCAAACTTGTGAAAGTTGGAAAACATGACAGTAAGGAATTCATATGATGTGACCTTGCCCCTGTGAATCTGTAGTTTTTCATCTTGTGTGCCCAGACGTCTACATGTTAACTGGCTTGTACTTCACTGATGTCATTCCATTCCATTCCCACCAACAATGTCAGTTAAACAGGTTACCAACTTCCTACATCTGATGCCAGAATGTCCACATACATTATGTCTTTAGAAATTTTTTCAGACCCCTTTTCTCTGTGTTGGGACACAGGTAGATATCAATGTGGCCATATCTACAGATTAGATTTGGTATTTCCATCTTTGCACTCACTCCAACTAATCTGAAAAACCTATTTATTCAGTACTCCTGCTTTCCCATATTCCACTTCTGCAATACCATTCCCGCCTTGTTAGTCCCCTTATTACTTTATATGTCCTTCTTTGCTCAATTCTAAATCTTGCAACGATTGTATCACTTCTTATCTGATCTCACTATCTCTTCTTCAGTCTGAGTATTTCCTAGTTTAATGCCTTTTCTACTTCTTTGTGATTTAACTGTTACCATATTCTGTCTTGGTCTTCCTGGAGTTTTCAGGGACAGCTCTTCTACTAAAGGGGAAAACATAGACTACAATTTACTGTAAGAGAGATCCCTTAGTGGTGGGTAGAGACTGTGCATGCATAGTACAGGGAAGAGTGCCATAGAAATAAGCAGCGCCACTTAGTGGTGGGTAGAGACTGTGCATGCACAGTACAGGGAAGAGTGCCATAGAAATAAGCAGCGCCACTTAGTGGTGGGTAGAGACTGTGCATGCATAGTACAGGGAAGAGTGCCATAGAAATAAGCAGCGCCACTTAGTGGTGGGTAGAGACTGTGCATGCATAGTACAGGGAAGAGTGCCATAGAAATAAGCAGGAAATAAGCAGCGCCACTTAGTGGTGGGTAGAGACTGTGCATGCATAGTACAGGGAAGAGTGCCATAGAAATAAGCAGCGCCATATGTCATTATATGTTTTATATCTTAAGTATCAAAACTAAGGGGCTACAGAGCAACTCTACACAGATAACCTACTTTAATGTACATTTTCTCCCATTTCATGAAATATAATATTAAAAGAGGACTATCTCATGGCACTGGTCTTAATGGACCATGTGTTCCTGGGGAACCTGACAAAAACAGATCCATGTGATAGTACACTGTCTGCAGAAGCAGAGAATGATAAAGGCAGTAAGTAAAGAAAGAAACAATACAAATACTGTAAGTAAAGCAGAGTTATGTAAACTCTTACCATAACAGAAGATGTCCTTCTCTTCGCTGTTGCATCATTTATTTATTTATTTTACATTTGTTTACCGGGTTAGTCCGACTGGATACATATCCCTTTTCAGCAGAGACCCGGGGAGAAAAGCTCCACATTTGAAGAGATACAACAACACTACATAGACATCATAAGCAACAATCACAGTATAAAAAGTTCAGAGATACTCAATTACAAATGCACTCTATTAAATTCCACAAATAGATGAGGAGTAAATACCCCGATATTCGGGTAGGTTAATAAGTAATGAGGTTAGAGCTTTAGATCACCAGGGAGAAGGATATAAGGTTATTCACAGGTCAATTCTATGGTTATACGGAGGGGGCCATATATGAGGACCCAACGTGAATTAGAGAATAGGTTTAAAGGGATCTAGGGAGATTTAAGGTGGAGAGTCATTTAGATAATTGTGTGTGGATGGTAGGCAGTTATATGATCAGTCAGGATAGTCACAAGGGCATAGCCAATGGGCCTTAAGTAGTGACTTGAGACTAGTTTTAAACTGGCTGAGGGAAGTTGTAAGTCTTAGGTTATTAGGAAGAGAATTCCAGAGCCTTCCAATAGAATTGGAATAGATAGCATCACCTCCGGAGTTATTTGAT
This sequence comes from Protopterus annectens, assembly GCF_019279795.1. Lineage (NCBI taxonomy): Eukaryota > Metazoa > Chordata > Ceratodontiformes > Protopteridae > Protopterus > Protopterus annectens. The sequence continues at coordinate 382,810,092 of NC_056725.1, forward strand.
TTCATGGTTTGTACCAGGACACTATTAGAAGATCGGAGGCAGTTAAGGTTGGAGTAGGGGGTCAGGAGTTTGTTCAGAGAGGGGGTTTTGTCAGGTTCCATAATTATTTTAAATGCTTCTGTAAGTTGGTTGAATTTAAGAAGGTTAGGTAGTTCTAACCAGTCCAGTTTCTTTAGGTTATGGCAGTGATGAGTACGGTAAGGTGAACCAGTAACAAATCTAGCGATATGGTTATAAACAACTGAGAGTTTGGTGAGCTCATTTTTATTGAGGAAAGATAGGACAGGGGAGGCATACAGTAGGGTGGAGAGAAGATGTGACCGTGCTATAGTTAGTTTGGTATACGGAGTAAGAAAGTTCTTGATTCTGTACAAGGAACCTAGTTTCTTGTTTACTGTCTTAATAGTTTGACTAATGTGAACATCGAATTTGAGCTTGTGGTCAATAGTAACACCTAGTAGTTTGGTGTTGGTGACAGGCTCGATGATGGTGCTGTTGATGGATTGAACATGAAAGATCTTATTATTAGAATGTGGTGGATATAGGCCTAAAGGGGTTCGAGAAGTGGGGAAGATTAGAAGTAGCTTGGTTTTTATGGGATTTAGGATGAGTTTCCGTTCAGAAAACCATTTTTCAACAAAACAGTGTTGGGTGTCTGCTTGGAGATTATGGAGAGACATCAGAACAGATCAGGGTGGAGTCATCTGCATATTGAATGCAGGTGGCTTTGGGGATGACTGAGTGTAGGTCATTTATGAATACAGAGAAGAGAAGGGGACCAAGTATAGAGCCTTGGGGAACTCCTATGGTATTTGGTAGCAAGTGAGATAGTGTGCTTTGCCACTGGACTGTTTGTTGTCTACCAGAAAGGTACGCATTAAACCAATGTAGGGCCAGGTTGTTGAGGTGAAGGGATTTAAGGGTGTTGAGCAATAGTTGGTGATTGACCATGTCAAAGGCTTTTGACAGGTCAAGAAAGAGAGTAGAAGTAATTAATTTGTTGTTCCGGTTATTGTTTACTGAATCAACAAAAGAAAGGAGGGTAGTGGTGGTACTATGATGAGGACAGAAGATTGTTTAGGGTAAGGTAGTGTAGGAGTTGCTTGTGGGCACACCTTTCCATAATTTTTGCTATAGGCAACAATATTGCTATAGGTCTATAGTTCGATGGCGCCTCCCTTGTGAAGAGGGATGACGTATGATATTTTCCAGATTGAGGGGATGGTGGCCTCAGTGATAGTTCTATTTATCAGGATTGAGATGGGATAGGCAATTACATCGGATGCTAGTTGTAGGTATTCGGCTGGGAGACGATCAGCCGATAGGGTGGATGGTTTGAGTTTCTTTAATAGAGTTCAAATATAGGAGGTGGATATTGGTTGAAGACTAAAGGCAGGTAGATTTTTTCCAGTAGGACTGGTAAAGGAGGTGGAAGAAGTAGGTAACTGACTGGCTAGTGCTTGAACGGTCTCAGTGAAGAAAGAGTTAAAGGAGTTAGCTCTTACTACAGGATCTTTACCTATAAGTTTTTCAGGGGTAGGGGTAGTTGATTTCCCAGAATAAAGGAGGTTATTAAAACCTGCCCAAAACTTCTTTGGATTATTTATTTATTTATTTATTTATTTATTTATTTATTTATTTATTTATTTATTTATTATTTATTATTCCATACCAAAGGGATTTCCTGCTAAGGGTAGCCCAATGTCTGGCCAGTGTACCAAATCCTTATGATTTTATAGATGTGGTACATCACATGTATGCTCCCCGCTCAAGGCATAGGGCATAAAGGTGATGTATGGACATACATAGCTCATTAATGAATAGCCCCAGGAGGAACAACAGTCCTAGGAAGTAGGAGGTACACACGCATCCAGAAGGAGAAAAAGAAAAGAGCAGAAGGGAAAGGAGGGAGCACTGCAACACCGAAGGGAAGGACATCTGCTGGTAGGGTAAGATTTTACACAACTGCACTATGTCCTTCAATATCACTGTTGTAGTATTCTTTACCTAAGGGAGAGTACAAGAGCTCAAGATGAAACTTTGGAGGAGGAAGGCCCAGAAGATCCAGCCAGAAAAACATGCAGGATAGCTCTGGCAAAGCCAGCCCTTGCTATTGACTCATCATCTAACATGTAATGCTCAATAAAGGTATGGACAGAGGTCCAAGTAGCAGCCTCAAGGATAGAATTGGCATCCATTCCTTTGAAAAAAGTACCAGAGGAAGCTACAGCCCTGGTACGATGAGCCTTTACTGAGCCAGAAAGGCTCTTCCCAAGAAAGGAGTAACAAAAAGAAATGACCTTAGAGAGCCAAGAAAAAGAAATTATGTACTCACCATAATGTTCCATCTGAGTTGTTCTTCATTTATCTTCAACCTGTGGGTTCCCAGATCCATCACGGATCCGACTCGGTCGCATATCCAGGATCTGATCAGAGCTCAAAGCTCCTCCCTTACCCTGTCTCCTTCCTCCCTTCAGATCAAATTTGCTGCCCAACTAACTTCCTCACCCGACCCAATACTTTATCTCAAAATAGACATCTGCATAAGCAAAAAAAGTAAGAGATTAAGAGGCATGCAGGAGGTGACCACAACCTCTACTCGTCAAACCACCATGCAGTCTATGCAAGGCAGGGGGAAGGAGGGAGGGATGGTTAAAGACAAATAAAGAACAACAACACAGATGGAACATTATGGTAAATACATAACTTCTTTACCTGAAGTTGTTGAGTTGTGTCTTCATTTGATCTTCAACCTGTGGGACAGAGTACCCAGCTAATAAACACCTGGGAGGCCCTCATGTTAGGATATTCTGGAACACGGCAGAGCCAAAGGATGCCCTGTTCCTGGATATGATGTCCAATTTATAATACAAAATGAAGGTATGGCATGAAGCCCAAGTGGCCGCAGAGCAGATATCATCCAATGAAACTCTGGACCAAAAGGATGCTGAAGTAGCCACAGATCTGGTGGAATGTGCCTTCACATGACCTGGTGGGGATAACAACCTAACAGAGTATGCTAGAATAATTCACTGGGAAATCCAACGGGTGATGGTGACTTTAGATATTGGTTTCCCCAAAATGGGTTTAAAGTAGGAAATGAAAATCTGGTCAGATTTGTGAAAGGATTTAGTCCTGTGCAGATAAAAATGTAACTGTCTGTGCACATCCAACAAGTGCAATTTATATTTTCCCTTGTTTTGAAAATTTGGGAAAAAGTCCGGGAGATTAATCACCTGATTAATATTGGACTCAGAAGTTACCTTAGGGAGAAAAGATGGGTTAGTACGCAAGGATACCCTGTCCTTATGAAAAATCCTATAAGGAGGCTTGACCGACAACTCTTGAAGCTCTGAAACCCTCCTGGCAGATGTAATAGCAACCAAGAAGGCTATATTCCCGGACAGAAATTGCAGATCCACAGAGGATGCAGGCTCAAAAGGGGACAAAACTAGAGCTTGCAGAACTAATGTAAGATCCCACGGTGGCGTTTGGTCCTTCACTGGGAGCCGAAGAAGAAAAGTGCCTTTTAGGAAGGCTTTGCAAAGCTTAGAGGATGTTAAGGAAGCCATATTATCACCTACATGAAATTGGAAATTGCTGCAAGTTGGACCTTGACTGTAGAAGAACTGGCACCTTGATGAAAGATCCCTGCCAAAAATTCCAAAACCGCTAAGACCAGGGCAGTGAAGGGATCTAGGGCATACTATGAAGCCCAGATCGAAAAACATTTCCATTTGCTGGAGTACACCTTTCTAGTGGAAGACTTATGAGCCACCACCAGAATCTTTTTGACAGGTGAAGATAAGCCGGGAGTCCTGACTATCAAGGGAACTGGAGCAGCCAAGCAGTGAGCTTCAGACTCTCCAGGTCTGGATGGGGAATCCCTGACAGATGAGAAATAAGATCTGCAACTGGATCCAACATCCAGACCACAGAGAGGGGAACCAGACCCAACAAGGCCAGAATGGGGCAATGAGGATAACTAAGCTGCCCAGCCTGCAAGCCTTCTGAAGAAATTTTGGAATCAAGTGAAGAGGAGGATAAGCATACAGAAGACTGGGGGGCAAGCATGAATCAGAGCGCCTCTGGGGGCAGAGTTGCTAGAAGCTGTTGAAGACTGGGGGTGGAGAATGAGAAGGGCACTTAGTGATCTAAAAAGGGCAATTTTTTAAAAAAATATTTACTCCCTCAACATAGGGTCACTTGGAGGACATTTAAGCTTAGCCAATTTCCCTTTTGCTGCTTGAATTAACATTTACTGATTGGTCTTTCCTATCCCATGGCTGATAATTGTATATTAGGCATAGTGAGAATAACTGATCATACCACAAATAGTTTTAGGGGACATATGTGAGGGATGCAATATTTAGGAACTGCTTCTATCCATTACTTTCATGAGGGGCAGTCATGGGGTGCATTCTGTTTAGATACCAGGACTGAGTATTTCTGATGCCATTTGACTTTTTGATGTTCAGTAGGTCCATCAGTACTGGGTCAGAGGATGTCTTGTATGCCAGACACAGATCACCTTTTAGCACTCTGTATGATACCAAGTACAGTGATAAGGCTTTGAGGTGGTCCATATAACACATATTGTTTAGGACTTGTATTGTTTTAGTAAGGTATCTCTGTGGGAATTCCAGTTGTTGCATTTGTTTGGACAGATACAGGCCAAAATGAACATTATACAAAATGATTGACCAAATGAGGGCTTTGTAAAGGGTGGCGATAACATCTCTAGATGTAGTCACAATCAATTTGTTCATAAGCTGTGCAATATAGAAAGACTATCTTGACAGAGAAATTCCAAACAATAGAGCTGGTTGAATAAAATATGAGCCCTGGTCATGTTAAATCATTCCCCAAGGAAAAGAATGAGTTTTCTGCCACTAAAGCTGAAACAATAAATGTAAATTATTATCTGTGCGATAACCATGACATATACAGGATGTAAAAATGGCAACAACAGCACCAGTGAGTAACAGTTTGAAGGTATTAAAAGTGAAATTAGTAACTTTTGAAAATAGGCAAATAATAATGAATGGGTGGTACAGCATTAATGAGATTACTAAGACATTTCTATTCTGAAAATAATTGTACTGAATCTTAGGTGTTATGTCAATAAATGGATTTAATGTAATGGAGAATAATTACTGCACTGTAAATCTAGTGAAAGCTACACCTAAAATATCCCTCACAAATCATAAAACAAAAGACACTGGGGTGCAAAGCTGATGAGAGAGAGATGACTTTCATTACCCCTTCAAAGAAACGGTCTTGAGTAATTCTTTATTCACAGGGGTTACAAATGAAAAAAACTGCTGGTATAACATAGCTTAAAATAACTTCAAATGTTGCTGTTCTTCTTCTTCTTCTTCTTCTTTCGGCTTTTCCCAGTTAGGGGTCACCACAGCGGATCATCTGTCCGCTCATGATTGGCAGTGGAGTTTTACGGTTTTGAGTTGCCAGCCCGGCACCCAACCTTCCACAGAAGGCACACACATGCACACACTCACACCTAGGGCCAATTTGGAGTGTCCAATCCACCTACAGCATGTCTTTAGGATGTGGGAAGAAACCGGAGCACCCGGAGGAAACCCACGCGACCAAAGGGAGGACATGCAGACTCCGCACAGAGGTCACCCCAGCCGAGAATCGAACCAGAGAACCTCTTGCTGTGAGGCGGCAACATAATTCTCTTAAATTATAAGCAAAGACATTTATTTACACAAAATCAATAAGCCTTTTTATTGAAGTACACTCTGTTAATTATCCTGTTAATCTTTTTTTGGGGTGAAATTTCTTCTGAAAACATATCAGGATTATTCAAACTGTATACTTCTATAAATGCCTCATCATTTTTAGGAAAACAGTTTATATAATTATACACTATTAAGCCTATTATTACTCATTTGTCCTCTCAAGTGGCCACGCTTATTACTTTAGGAATATTTTATTTTGTGTTTATTAACTGGGGTAGAACACTGAAACAAATGAAACTTTTTCAGGCTCAGCCTGTGAGTATTTTCTGGTTAAGAAATTTACTCGAGTCACACTGTAGGTAACTGGGGACTAAAGGAATCAAACAATGGATCACAGGCAGCTACTCATTAACAGTTCATACAGTAGTTTTATTTTTCTGTAATAATTGCCAGTTTATTTCTTTAATGTTTGAAATGACTGTCTGCATGAAGACGCTGCCTTGATTTGCCTTTGTAAAGCAGGTGTCTGTGAAAGTGTGAACAAATGTGTGTGTGTGTGTGTGTGTGTGTGTGTGTGTGTGTGGTGTATCCATTCATATAGGAAGCATTACAGAAACACAAAGTCCAAACACTCAAAGACAAATGTCTTCGGACCCAAATGCCTGTATTCATGACACCTGTATGGCAAAGTATCATGTTCAGCTCAGACATAGCTAAATAGAGGCAACATAACAAAAATGTGAGTTTTTCTTTTTTTTTGGGGGGGGGGGGGCAGTGCCCACACACAACCCCTTAACCCCTTATTTCCCTGAAATTTAATTTTCATCCCCTTCTGAGGTCAAAAAACCTTTGAAATAGGTACAGTCCTTAAGCTTGCAGAAATTCATGGAGGTTATGTGAAGTGACTACAGAATAAGTACTGAGGGTATGGTTGGCACAGTCCATTTCTGTGCATTTAAAGTTTTTTTCTTGATTGTATCTGCTTTATTTTCTGAAAAAAAACAAAAAAAAAAACAACAAAAAAATACTTAATTTCCCACCTTTCTAAGCTAGTACAGTCCAGTTTTTAGTTTAGTGCTGAATTCAGGGCTGTGTTACACGTTTCTGTGTTTGCCCATACATAACTTGGATAGAAGGAAGTTTCTCTGTTCACCATTGAAAGAAGGGAGCTTTGAGCATCCTATCTGTCCCTGGAGAAGTGGTTTCAGCCCATAAATTAGTAGGCTATTGGCCATTTTGGGCTAATGTCTCTCTCTTTCATTTCCCTGCTATATAACCCGCATTAGCGCAGTTTTGCGAGTCGGGTAGCACTGGTTAGCTAGGGTATAACTATTCCCGGCTCCACAAAGTCTACTGTTCAATTTTTCCCTTGGAACTAGACAAACATTCAACTTAAGCACTCAAACCATTCACTTCTCAGCCCGGCACTTGCTCAAAACTCATAGCAAGCACTAATAAACCTTAGCACTAGACCCCCCTATACTGTACAGAAGGACAAGGCTCTCCATTTGACCTTACCAGTGAATCAATAAAACAGTTCACTGTACCTATCCATGCATGTCCAAAGGGCAGTTTCAGGTGCACTCTCCGGTCCAACTGGTGAATCTGGGCATTTTGAGGCAATGTTACAACTGCCTCATGTACACAGACAACACTCTCCTCCTACCACCAAACACTAATACATGCGAGAGATGCAATTATACAGCCAAACTGGAGGCTAAGCTCTCTCAACCCAAGACAGGACCAGACAGTCAAGAGGAGAAGGGAATTACTTGCATCATACCACCAGTCTCACATAGACCTATGAAACCAGCACCGGCAAAACACGCACATAAATACAAGAAAACATACTCGGAGGCTCTAAATAAAAATCTGCAAAAGCAAGAGAGACCTCCAAAGCAGGTATCCAAGCAACCTCCACTCCCCAACACAAACCATGAAACACATACTTCACAAAACCAGTGTGCCACACAATCACAGCCCTTAAGGCAAAATAACATACCCAACACACTAGTAATAGGTGACTCTATAGTCAGGCACACTGATATCCCACTCACTAGGCTGAACAAGGAGAAGGTTCCTGTTAGCTGCTGTCGGGTGCCAGGATCCGTCACATAACACAAGCACTCAGGTCACTCCAGAACAAGTACAAATATGACTCTGTCATTGTCCATGTTGGTGTGAATGACCTGAGCTGTACCTCCCTGGACTACATGAAGAGAGACATGGAGGAGCTCTCTGGTCACGTAGCCCAGGCCGGTATGACCCTGACCCTGAGTAGCATCCTGCCCTCACCAAGAATGATACCACGGTATAAAGAAAAAAATGATCAATTTCAACAATTGGCTAAGCTTCTGGTGTCATTCAAAGGGGATCCAGTGTCTGTCAGCCTGGGATGACATGCTCAATAAGCCATGCTGCTTCACTAAAGATGGCTTGCACCTGTCACCCTTAAGCTTTCGAATACTGGCCAAGGCTCTTGCCACCCCCATAGTGCCTTTTCTAGGCAAGGCTCAAAAGACAAAGCCCGCACCATAAATAGCACAAGTAACAAAAAACTGAGGGTAATGCTAACTTAATGCCAGAAGTCTAAATCTCAAAATGCACCCACTCGAGGCACTCCTAAGTATGGAGAAAATCACTATATGTACAATAACAGAAACCTGGTTTAAGGCTCCAGAGAGCACCCCAGCACTACCAGGCTACAACTCATACCATACATTTTGGCCACAAAACCAAGACCGAAATACAAAAGGCAGGGGCGTATTCATATTCATCAAGGATACCCACACCTCCAGGTTAGTGGCACAGCACGATGCTTCAGAGATCATCCAGGTGTGACTAACAATGGGCAAAACTGCAATTCAAATTGTAGCTTGCTACAGATCACCCACCATATCCTAGGACCCCAATTCCACATTTCTGGAAACACTGGGAAACATAAAGTTCCTACCAAACACCCTGCTATTGGGTGATTTCAATTACCCAAACATTAACTGGGAGAACTACTCAAGTACTAACTCCCTTGCCCAACACTTCCTAAAATTTATAAACTCAAATGCCCTGGATCAACTAGTCAACAACCCTACCAGAGTTGGCAACATATTGGAACTGGTCATCACCAACATGAATGACCTGTGTTCCACACCAGAGGTCAACCCCTCGCTGGTTAGATCTGACCATAAACTAATCACTCTGGATATCCACATTCCGCCCCTACTCCCGGTCAAAGAAACCACCATGAAAAACTTTTCTAAAGCAAACTTCATGTTACTTAAGATCGAGGTGGAAAGTTTCAAAGCCCCCATGCCAAAGGATAATGCTGTCCAAGCTACAAAATCTTTTACTAATGCACTCTACGGGCACCTACAAGAATGCATGGATCATGCTATCCCAAGCAAAACAAAGACTCACTCCTCCAAGAAAAGGAAACCAGTCTGGTGGACCCCTGCCATAAACAAGCTATATACAATAGAAGGAGGAAACTAGTACAGAAAAGAGTAAAATCCCAAGAAGGGAAGACATCGCTGATCAGTATCAATCCAAGGCTAGCTTCAAAAGAAAAATTGCCAAGAACTCCAAAGATAACCACAAGGCATTCTTTAGCCATGTCAAGAATCTAAGTGGCAATTCTCAGATCAGCGCTGAGCTAGTGCAGAAAGCACAAAATACAGTGAACCGACTTATATCGCCAACATCCTGGCAAACAGGTTCAGTGCAAACTGCACCCCCCTCTCACCCCCAAAAGGGCCCATAACCACACCAGAAGAATGTAGTGCCCCTGAAATCACAGACACTCAGGTTAAAACAGCCCTGACCAAAGCCAAAAACACAGCATGAATGGGACTGGACGGTGTCCCAGGCTGCATCCTACATGAGCTCAAAGATGAACTAACCCCTCACCTAAACAAACTGTTCAAACTCAGTCTCTCCACAGGCTGCGTGCCCATAGAGTGGCACACAGCAATGGTTACTGTGTTCCATAAAGGTGGAACCACAACAGACCCCAGGAACTATCGCCCTATAATCCTGACTAGCTTGGTCTGCAAGGCTACAGAGTGCATCATCATGGATCTCATAAACAGAGACACTGGGAACCTCCAAACACTGGACCCTACCCGTTTCAGCTTTGTTAAGGGCAGATCATGCCTCCTAAACCTGGTGGACTTCTTTGAGATGGTTACCAAGGCTATAGATGAGGGAAAGGTGGTACACACAGCCCACCTAGACCTTGCAAAGGCCTTCGACACCATTCCCCATTCAGGTATTATAGACAAGCTCACCAGCCAGAACATAAACCCCTATGTCACGAGATGGGTTGCCAACTAGCTCACAGACAGAATCCACATGGTAAGAGTTGCAGGAGCTAGGTCTCACTCTAAACTGGTTACAAGTGGCGTTCCCCAGGACTCAGTCCTAGGACTCCTCCTGTTCGGCATATACTTCTCAGAGGTACAGGCAAGCACAGAAGGACTATGGCTGACCAAGTTCACAGACACTGCAAACTGGGGGCTATAACTGACTCTCCAGCTGACACAGACAACCTCCAAAAGGGTCTCACTGAGACAAATACCTGGTGTCAAAACCATGGCCTCAAGCTAAATGCCAAAAAGTGCATAGTCAGCCCCTTTGGAAAAAACAAAGTACCCACAAACTGCCACATAGGTGGTAGCCCCCTAAATACAGAAGACGTAATAAGGGATCTGGGGACCGAAGTAGATAGTAACCTCTCCTTTGATAATCACATTGCCAAAGTAGTTAGAAAATCCTTCTATGTGGCCCACCTAATCACAAAAGGGTTTGCATCTAGATCAAAAGAGGTCATTGTGTCCCTCTACGCATCACTCATCAGACCCATCATAGAGTGAAACGCCCCATTTGGGATGTACCTTACAAGGCACCTGCAACAGCTGGAAAAACCACAGAAGTACCTCAGCAAGAGGATCACTAGCCTCAAACAGATGCCCTATGCAGCTCGACTGAAGAAACTCCAGCTGTACTCAGTTGCAGACCGCCTACTCAGAAGTGATCTCTGCCTGAAATACAAGGCCATGTCCAACCCAGAATTGATGGACATGCTCCACCTAAAGAAAACCATATCCCCTCGAACCACACGCTCTAGGGATCTAAACCTCACCACAACAATAAATAGAATGTGCTGGAGGGATAGATTCCTGTCCCAGAGACTTTCCATGCTTTGGAACAAGATTCCAATCAACATTAGGCAGTGCTCCTCGCTAGCCCTCTTCAAGAGAAACCTTGATGAGTGGATGGGAAACAGAAAGTTCACACCAGGGATCACTTCAATGGCTCTGCTGGACAGAGGCACAGGGAACTAATCTAAGGGGGCCGTCTAAAGCCAACACATTGTGGCTAGGCTTATAAATGCTTCGGGCAAATAGCCTAGTACCTACCTATGAACCTAATGGACACAGGGGACATATTCCCCTTCAAAACAATATGAATCAATGACATTCTATTCCCAGATTTACAGTCATCACAACTTTACCAAGTATTCAGACTGAAGAGTCATAATTTTAAATTCTGGATACTTTTAGGATGGAGAGTTTAGTCTTAGGATGTCATAATTTGAATGCTGTCACATGCAGATGCACATGTACCCACACATAATACACCTACACACACACACACACACACACACACACACACACACACACACACACACACACACACACACACACACACACACACACACTTTGTCTCTCATACAGAAACAAATTATATTAAATTACACACAGACACACACACATTTACCTTCTTCCTCAATCGAATGGCCACACAAGCAAATATCATTTACATTCTCTATTGACGGAATTGTGCTAGATTAAATTCTGCGCACGAGTGCGGAATGTATTTACATCCGCATTGGTATGCGTGCATGCAACACTTGCAAGGCCCTCCTTAAAGAAGACGCTTGCAAGATGCATCACAGAGTGCAAAAGATTTTTTTTTTTTTTTAGCTGTAAAAGTGGGAGAGCGCTCATACCCCCTCGCTCTATGGTTCTGACACCTATGTCTGGGGGCTTCCCCCACTGGAGGGTTCAGAGTGAATAACTCACTGCATTTTACATTAGAAGGAGAGTCGAACAGATTGCAGCAAGGCTGACCCCACTTGAAAAAGATCTGTTTCATTACTGAAGGATTCAGAGACCACTCATAAGGCATCAGAACAGACCTGCTGAGCCGGCCCACTAGAATGTTGGACCTCCCCAGAATGTGCATTGCCACCAGAAAACAGCCAGTGGAGATCACCCACTTCCACACTCTCATGGCTTCGCAACATAGAGGGTAAGACTTGGATCCTCCTATTTGTTGATGTATCAGACCACAGACATATTGTCCATCTAGATAGCAATCATCCCTGGGGGAAGATGGACATGGAGAGCTTGCAACACCAGAAGTGCAGCCCTCATCTCCAGGATGCTGATATGCAATCTGTTCTTGTAGGGGGACCACATGCCTTGGACTGTCATTCCTGAGCAATGATTCCCCCCCCCAACCCTAGCAGGGAGGCATCCGTAGTCACAGTGGTCGAGGGGAGGGCAGAAGAAAGAAGTGACCCTGAGCCAGATCCGGGGAATGAATCCACCACAGAAGAGAGTCCCTGCACACTCAAGAGACTCAAACAGGATGAGACAAGGGGAGATCTAACAAGGACCATTGGACTGCAAGAGTACATTGAAGAACCATCATATGAAAACGTACCATGGGCAAGAGATAGATTGTGGCTGCCATGGACTCAAACACCCTTAATACCATTTCCACTGACAGTGACTGAGCTTGGGGAATGCAAAGGACATGAGGCTTCAGAGACTGAATCCTGTCCGTGGTAAGAAAGACTTTGGTTTGAATTGTGTCCGGTCCAGAACCAGTGAAATCTAACACTTGAACCAGGGCCAGAGACAAGTTGTTGAGATTGATGGTAATGCCCAACTGCTGGGGTAAGAGAAGAAGGGAATCCCTCACTTGATTGAGCTGATGCCTGGAAGGGGCAGCGAGGAGCCAATCATCCAGATAGCGGAAGACCTCTATGCCCTGGAGTCTCAGGTGAGCCGCTACCACTGCCATCACTTTGGTGAACACCCTGGGGGCTCTGGTGAGATGAAGGGGAACACTCTGAATAGATAATAACTGGCTCCCAGCCAGAAGCGGAGGAACCTCCAAGAGTGCCTGTCCATTTTGATATGGTAGTACGCATCCTGGAGGTTGATCAAGCACATCCAATCGTTCTCCTGCAGGAAGGGCAGGATAGACAGAATGGTGACCATCTGAAATTTTGTCTTGGATACAGACAGGTTCAAGTTGGAGAGATCCAGGATGGGTCTCAAGTCCCCTATCTTCTTTGGCACCAAAAAGAACCTTAAATAAATGCCTAACCCAGACTGGTCTGTGGGGATGGGATGGATGACTCACTTTTCTAGCAGCTTTGCAATTTCCAGTGCTGCATCCGCTCTTTCCACAGATGGAATGTCTGGGAGGTGTCTGGGTGGATGAGGTGACGTGATAAAGGGGACTGAATAGTCTCTGGATATAATTTGCAACACCCAACGATCTTCTGTGATGGACTCCCATGCTGTTAGGTGTATTGACAGGCGACCCCTGACTGCCTCCAGAGACTAGCAACCAGGCAACCCTTCAGGGTTGCTACGTAGGTCTCTCCAAGAAAGGCTCACAAGGCCCTTTCCTCGGCCCCCCCCTAAATCTAGGGCAGTATCTATCAAATGCCCCTCTGCCCCTGGAGGAAGGAGAGTCCTGAGTGTCCTGGGAATAGCTATGAGATTTTCGGGACCACATCTTCTTGGATCCTTGCTGTAAGATCAGATAGCTTAGTGGTTAAGGTCTTCGCCTCCCATGCACAAGGTACAAGGTTTGATCCTGACCTCCGACCAATGCCTGTTTGGAGTTTGCATGTTCTCCCTGTGTCTCCATGGGGTTTCTCCCATGTCCAAAAAACATGGCGAGTTTTTCCATCTCAAACTCACCAATGAATGGAGCTGTGGGCAGTAGCACAGACTCTACATGGTGCCCTATAGGGGGAAGAGTTGTACAGACCAACTGCTTTGGGCATCTACTGTGGTGTGCAGTATCCTCAAGATAGGAGAATATGGATCACAGACTGCACACCCTGACAGGACTAGTCACTTGACGGTGTAAAATATGGCTCTAGGTGATTCGGTCATGTTGATTAATGTCACCAAAAATGGGCATCGGTAGTTACCGGTGATAAGGGGGTTGAGGACCCGGCCTTCTCTGACCCACACCATGTACCCTTGCTAACGGTAGGAGAGGTATATTTACCCCTGCCATAAAACCCAGCAGCCCCGGGTCAATAAGCTACTGGCTGGCTGGTGTTTAGTTGTCCAGCCTGGGTTACCTGGGAGAGCTCTGTTGAGCAAAAGCTGGACGTAAAACCAACCAACCTGCCAAACATGAACTGAGAATTGCTACACTTAATGTAGGTTCAGTGACAGGATGCAGCTTGGAAGTGGATGACATGATGATATAGAGGAGGATGGACATCCGATGTATCCAAGAGAAGAGATGGAAGAGCAGTGCAGCAAAGCCACTTGGCTTGGGATCCAGAGTCTACTACTCAGGTGGAGAGCAGGCTAGAAATGGTGTAGGAATTGTGGTGAGAGAGAGGCTTTAGAAGGCAGTAAAGGATATCATCAGAATTAATGACAGACTCATGGCAGTCAGACTCCAGTGTAATGATAGGGCAGCATTCATAATCTCAGCCTATGCCCCAGAGCAGGGTTGTGACAGTGAGGAAAAGAGTGCATTCAGACAGCAGTTGCAGGACCTACTAGATAAAGCAGGACAACATGAATTGGTGTTGATAATCGGTGACTTGAATGGACATATTGGGACAGACAGAAAAGGATATGAGGACTGCCTGGGTCCACATGGGTGGGGCAACAGGAATAAAGGAGGAGATGCCATTCTAGACTTCTGTCTGGCAAATGGCTTGATAGCAGCTAACATATGTTTCAGAAAGACATACAGTCACAAGATCACATACAAGAGTACTCAACATGCAACTCAGGTAGACTTCCTCCTAGTAAGGAAAAGGCACTGGGGTAGAATCCATGATTGCAAAGTCATCCCCTGTGAAACAGTTGGCCCACAACATAAACCGTTGCCACAATCAGCTGCAAGCAGTGGTCAGAGAAGGCTCTAAGGTCAACAGAGACCAGGCTGAAGACCTGAAAGTTGACTGGAGAGAAAGTAAAACAGTTCAGGAATCACTCAGGGCTCTAGCACCCCAAGAAGAAGAGGAAATAGGTGGAGTTGAAGAAGAATGGCAGCACCTAAAAACAGCATGTGTTAGGATACAGAAAAGATATGTGGCCAAGCCAGGTATGGAAATAAGGTACATAAGGAAAGCTGGTGGTGGAATGCAGAAGTCCAGGACGTCATCAAAAGAAAGGAGAGCAGGAAGAAGTGGGAGATAAAAAAGACTGACTGGGCTAGGAAGGACTACTGATTGGCTAACAAAGTAGCTAAGAAAGAAGTTGCAATAGCAAAGAATACAGCATCGGAGCCACTGTACCAACTTCTGGAAAGTGATTCAGTAAGGGGCACAAAGAAAAGTACAGTTGTGTACACTTACCATAAATGTAGATGTTCGAGTGTATTCACTGTTGCAGTCATCACATTTGGGTTATCTGCTTGCAGTAGCCCTCATTCGACCTGATTATCAAAGTCTTGGGTCCTGCGTTGGTTGCTGTCTCATCTTCCATGAAGTCAGGTAGTCATGGGTATAAAGCATGCAGCCAACGCCATTACATCAGTTTTTCTTGCCCCAGATGTCAAGTGTCCCCCCTAATGGGAAGCAATTAAATATATATATATATATATATATATATATATATATATATATATATATATATATATATATATATATCTATACACACACACACACACACACACACACACACACACACACACACACACACACACACACACACACACACACACACACACAAGATTATGCCTCCAACAAAAAAGCAAATACACCAAAAAGCTTTTAAGTATAGCAGAGGAGATTAGAGGTATAGCCAAAAGAAGTTATGGGGCTGGAGGGAGGGTAACCAGGACTGCAACAGTGAATACACTTGAACATCTACATTTATGGTAAGTGTACACAACTGTACTATGTTCTTCGTGTTTCACTGTTGCAGTCATCTCATTTGGGTAGATTCCCAAAAGTTAAGGATGGGAGGAGGAATTTAGATAGCATTAGGACCAGTTATAAGGCCCTGCAAGACTGCAGTGGCAAAGCCAGCTCTGGATTTAGAGAAAACTGGCCAATGGTAATGCTCGGTGAAAGTATGTACAAAACTCCAGGTAGCAGCTTCTAGGATGTCTCTGGTAGGGACACCTCTGAGAAAGGCTGTAGAGGTAGATGCAGCCCTGGTTGAATGGTGTCTAATCCCCTGTGGGACAGGTTTTCCATGGTGCTTATAGCAGAAATGAATGCAATGGCCTATCCATTTAGAAATGGTTTACTTTGAAATATCCTTCCCCTCTGCCCCACAGCAAATGCCAACAGCAGTTGTTCAGATTTCCTTTGAGGTTTAGTCCTGTCCAAGTAAAATCTAAGTTGTCTGTGTACATCTAAGAAGTGCAGTATCCATTCCCCTTTGTTCTGTGGATTAGAAAAGAAGGTTGGCAAATGAATGGACTGATTAAGAACCACACTGGATACCACATTGGGCATGAAAGAGGGATTGGTCCTGAGGGACACCCTGCCTGCATGAAAGATGATGAAAGGCTCCACTGCCATAAGGGCCTGTAATTCAGATACCCTTCTTGCTGAAGTGATTGCTAAAAGGAAAGCTGTTTTCCAAGAAAGGAATTTTAACTCTGCAGTTGCAGCTGGCTCAAAAGGAGGAAGAGTGAGTTTTTCCAATACAAAATGAAGGTCCCAGGCTGGAGTTGGGGCTCTCCTGGGTGGTCTTAAGTTTTTGGCCCTCTGAGGAACTGCTTGAGCAGTGGGTGAGAAAAGAGGGGCGGTTCTGTGTTGTAATGAGCTGAAATGGCTGAGGCGTGAATTTTGATGGAGGAAAGGGAAAGGACCTTGGGGAGCATCTCAATTAAGTATTGAAGAATCTGAGGTAAATTGGGCACTGTTGTGGCCATCCCTTGAGTTTGATTCCAGGCACAGAATCTTTTCCATTTTTCAGCATAGGATTTTCGAGTACTAGGCCTCCTTACCTCCAGAATGCTATCCAACACTTGCTTACTGAGGGATGGTAATGGAGAGATCAGGTAATTAGCCAGGCTTCCAGGTTCTGGGTTTGAAGCTGGGGGTGCAGAATCTGGCTCTCCTGCTGAGACAGCAGGGTAGGGGTCTGAGGTAGGTGCCATGGGGCCAGCTGTAACACACTGCACAAGATGGGGTACCAGTGTTGGCATGGCCAGTCTGGTGCAATCAGTATCATCCTTGGTTTGTCCCGTTTGATCTTTAGTAGTACTTTGGAGAGGAGAGGCAGAGGAGGAAAGGCATAAACTGACAGATTTTTCCAGCTGAAGGACAGAGCATCCACTTTCCAAGCTTGTTTGTGGGGAGTCCTTGTGCAGAATTTGTCCAATTGGTAGTTATGAGGGGAGGCAAACATGTCTATATCTGGGATCCCCCATTTGTTGGTCAACATATTAAAAATCTTTGGTTCCAGTTTCAACTCGTGTGGGTCCATGAGATTTCTGCTTAGTTCGTCTGCCAGTGTATTTAGTTTTCCTGGCAGGAACTGAGCCTGAAGATGCACTTGGCAGCTCAAGGCTGTGTTCCACAGAGCCATGGCTAGTCTGCAGCGGGGGGTAAGAATGGGTACCCCCCTGCTTGTTTATGTACCACATAACAGTGGTGTTGTCCGTCTTTACTATTAATTGTCCTGGAAGAATGTGGTCCTTGAAGGCTGTTGGAGCATTCTGTACAGCTAACATTTCTTTTTGATTGATATGCAGGTGCATTTGACTTGGGTTCCATTTGCCCTGAATGCACTTTCCTGCCAGGAGAGCCCCCCCCCCCACCCATGCATAGTCAGATGCATCTGTTGTTAGGGTTTGGGCGGCAGTGGGTAGAGTGAATGGTAGTCCCCTGTTTTGGTGGCAGGCCTCTGCCCACCAAAGGAATTCTAACCGTAGGCAAGGTATGATAGGAATCATTGCTTCTCGATCCTGAGAATGTTGACACCATAGGATTTTTAGATACCATTGTAGTTTCCTCATATGTAGTCTTGCATATGGAATTAGTAGAATGCACGAGGCCATGAACCCCAAGGCTTGCAGTGTTTGCCTTTCAGATAGCAGGGTTTTTGTGGCCACTAGTTTGATGTAAGTTGTCAAATTAATGTGTTTCTCTGGTGTGAGGAAAGCCATCTCGGAAGTTGTGTTCAAGCTTGCTCCCAGGAATATAATTTGTTGACAGGGTACCAGATGTGATTTCCTTTCATTTATGGTGTACCCCAGACAAGTTAACACCTTCTGTACAAATGCCAGATGATTCAGAAATATGTCCTGGCTTTCTGCTTGAATTAGACAATCGTCCATATGGGTATATTTGAATATTTATTTGCCTGCAAAATGCAATGACTGGAGCCAGGCACTTTGTGCATACCCTGGGCACAGTAGATAAGCCAAAGGGCAGTGCAGAGAACTGACAGTGCATACAGCCTGCTTTGAAGTATAGGTATTTTCTGCAAGATTCCCTGACTGGGATGTGTAGGTAGGCTTCCTTTAAATCCAGTGTTGCTAACCAGGCATCTTTGCCTATCATGGGAAGCAACTGGTGAAGAGTTAGCATCTTGAATTTTGGAATCACCAAAAATGTTTTTAGGATAGACAGGTCCAGTACAGGACCCCATGAGTTGTCTTTTCTGGGTACCAGGAAAAGTCTTGAGTAGAAACCTTGTCCCTTTTCCTCTTCTGGTACAGTCTGAATAGCCTTTAAGCTTAAGAGAGAGAGTACTTGCTTTTGAGCCTCTGCCCACTGATTTGGGGGTAGATCTGGCCAACCATTTGGGGTTTGTAATGTGTGGAAGTGAAATCTGTATCCTTGGGAAACTATGTTTAAAACCCATTTGTCCTGGGTAATGAGTTCCCAGTTTTTTGCTTACAGAGCAATCTTTCCCCCTAAAGGAGCAGTCAGTTGAGAAATGCTTCGAAATTTTAAAGTTAAGTAATTGAGACAGCTTACAATAGGGGGGAGTCTTACTACTCCCTGATTTGGAAGTGGGAGCCCCCCACTGCTTAGTCCTCTGCGTACCCTGGGTCTGAAGCCTGGGTGTTCTGCTGGTTCTGGGTTTGAACAGAGAAGGCCTGGAAGAGGCAGGAAACAACCAGTTTTTTGAGGGCCAATGCCTACTAAATCTAGGAGGCTGCATTAGTAAGAAATCTTTACCAGTTTGCATAGATTTAGCTTTTTTCTCCATCTTTTTAAGAACTTCTTCTGCTTTGACACCGAACAGGCGGTCCTGATTTAAGGGAGCATCCAGCAATTTAATTTTAACATGATCTGGAAAAGATTGCTCCTTAAGCCAAGCATGTCTTCTAAGTACAGACCCGGTGACAGCAGCCCTGCAAGATGCCTCTAGTAAATCAATACCACATTCCAAAGTATGTTTTCCAACCTGTTCAGCAGACTGCATTAAATCCTGTAAATCCTTATTTTCAGCGCAGTCAGGAATCAACATAATTTTCTGTTTAAGCAATCCAATAATGTGCTACTGATACTTTAACATATGAAACTGGCAATTTAAGGCCCTGATGGCCAAGGTTGCAGAGGTGTATACCTTCTTACCTCATCTATCCAGGGCCCTGGAATATCTATCTGAGGGGGTAGGATTTTTGGCAGTAGTAGCCTTAATGCCCTTGGGTCCCTGTGAAATGGTCTCAGGATCCGCAGTACGAGTTTTAAAAAGGAACTTGTGAGAATCAGGAACCCTGTAATATCTATCAGGTTTTCTGGGAGCAGGAGGTAAAGAGTTAGTGGCCAAGCTAGATTCCGAAAAGGCATCGTCAACAATGTCCAGCACAGGAAGAATAGCTAAAGGCCTGTGTTGGGGCAGGAGTAAGAAATCTCTAAGCCTCTTTTTAGAATCAGAGTAATCCTGGCTTTCCTAGTGAAAATGCTCCCTAAGAGTATGCAAGGTTTCACCAAAAGAAAAATCCTCTGGGGAGAAGCAGAGGGAATAGAGTCCTTTGCATCAGAATCATCATAGGTAGATAAGGGTAAATCCTGGTCATCAGAGGAGACAGAAATTTCAGAATCCTGGTCAGAAGAATCATAAGCAAATTCAGTCCTAGGTCTCTTAGAGGGGGAAGGTTGGCTTCCTGTCTCTGTCTTTATCTTTGCGTTTTTTCAGAGTGTCGGTAGTCGAGTGGCTTACCGAAGACATATCTGGATAATTGAACTGAGTACCAAAATATTTAGAAGCGAAAATGTCCTGATGATGAATAGTTTGTGGTTTAAATAAGGCACAAAACCAACAGCAAGGTACGTCGTGGTCAGGCCCTAGGCAAGGAATACAGTACGAATGAAAATCTTTATGAGGTATTTGCTTTCCACAAGAAATACAATTACTGACTTTTACTGACATCGGATTAGAGCAAGAAAAAGTTTCCCCAAAAGGGGAATTATAAGACTTCGGTTCTGAAACTCGAAAACGAAAATTTCAGGAGTCGGCCGACCGGCACTTGTGAACTGCTTCTGCTTCAGGCACCGCACAGCAAGAAAGACTGATGTAATGGCGTCGGCTGCATACTTTATACCCGTGACTACCTGATGTCACGGAAGATGAGATAGCACCCGATGCAGGACCCAAGACTTTGATAATCAGGCCGACTGAGGGCTACTACAAGCAGATAACCCAAATGTGATGACTGCAACAATGAAACATGAAGAACATCTATATCAGGTTGCAAGGCAAAGACAGAAAGATAAAGAAGATAGTCAGACACCTTTCATAAGGGATACCAGCAACAACCTACTCACCAGTCCAGTGGACATCAAAGGCAGATGGAAGGAGTATTTCCAGCAGCTTCTGAATGAAGAAAACCCCACAGAAGCTGTACTGCCCCAGAAACAGCCTACAATGAAAGAAGAAGAAGAGGAGCCCACCACAGAAGGACAGCACCAAGGAAGATGAAGTCAGGGAAAGAAGCATGCTCAGATGAGGTCACAGCAGATATGATAAAGATGCTGGATGAGATGGGGAGAAATGGCTCCTGAGGGTACTAATAGCAGTGTGGAGAGAAAGATGTATCCCAGATGACTGGAGAATAAGCATACTCATGCCAGTGTACAAGAAGAAAGGGGACATCCACAACTGTGGGCAGTACGGAGGCATCAAACTCCTATCACATTGCATGAAAGTTCTGGAGAGGGTGATTGATAAATGGATACACATAGTAGTAGAATGTAAGATGGGAGATGAGCAGTTTGGATTCAGATCAGGATGAAGCACAACTGACCTGATGTTTGCACTGAGACAGACACTTGGGAAGAAGCTAGAGATAAGAAGAGAGTCCAACTGGGCATTCCTAGACTTGGAGAAAGCATATGACAAGGTCCCAAGAAAGCTGATCTGGGCAGTACTGCAGTGGTCTGAAGTCCCAGAAACATTGGTAGAATTAGTGCAGGCTATGTACAATGACCCATTGACTCAAGTATGAACAGTGTTCGGCCTCACAGAGGGGTTCCCAGTGGGAGTGTGTGTACATCAGGGTTCAGCTCTGAGCCCTAGCATTGTCTTTCTCACTTGTGGAATCCTTTTCCCTAAAAAAGCCGAAGTATCTGAATTTGACGAGTCAGTAACAATGTTATTTGTCAAGCCTTTAGCGGAATTTACGTTCAAATCAGTCATGGTAACTGTGTCAGTCTCCAGTATGTTCCCATCAGTATTAACAACAGCCCCATTACTATGTTTGCCCCGGTCGTTGGAATGCCCGGTATTTGAAACACTGTCAAAACCCGGCAAAGGGGGCTTGTTCCGATAAGAAGTACTAGGTTCTGTAGGTAAAACTTTGCTGTTTTTAGCTGCAACGGAACTATAGAAGTGCTTGTTGCCAGAAAAGGAGCCAGCCGTTGTAGGATGTGGCTCTTTGTTACCAGGAACGAAAAAATTATAGGCAGAGTTGGATTTGTATGAAAAAATGTCCCGCTCAAGTTTTGTATGCTTCCTACTGGTTATTTCCAAAGAATGCTTGTCAACTTCGTCAAACAAATTGTTAAAAAATTCTCTTTGAACACGTTCATTACCCACTCTTTTAATTACTTTTTCCAACTCACAAATTTCATCGTGCAACACAACCATTTTGGCAAAGTTGTTATCAATTAAAAGCTTCAAAAATGCCATACCTGCATCATTAAAAAAGGAAACAAGTGTGCCGAACATGGGGTCGCCTATCTTCACCCCGTTCGGGCATTTGAAAAACCGGAGTCCCTTAGGCATAACCCGTAGTTCAATACAACGTTCGAAATAATGATTTTCGATAGACAACGAACGATGCCTTTTCAACAATCTTGTCAGTAAGTCTTGTTTTTGTCTCAAATCCTCGTCGAACAGGGAAAAAGAAGAATTCTCACCAAAAGGATTACTGGTCCCTTCCAATAGAGGTTTAACAACGGAAACTTCGTCCGGAAGTTGGCGTCTAAGCGTTTTGCTGTTGCTTCTGGTAGAATCTTCCTCCACTTCGATTACGGTGTCCAGTTCCTTAAAGGAACCGCTAGGACTACAGGCATTCGCCGCAGCTGGTGGTATAATACTGGCTTTTGACACCAAAAACTTCAACGAAGTCTGGATATCGAGTAAAGTAGATACAAGTAAATTGTTGAAGTTGGAACTGGAATCACTACCGAGAGTGGGATGAATACTTAAATTCAATAATTGTTTGTCAGTCTCCTCAGCCATGGTCTGGATAACAAGACAACAAAATTCCAAACGAAACACCACCAGTAAATCAAGACCAAAAATTGACAACAGAAGAACCCAAAGCAAGGAGACAAGTTCTTAAATGAGTTGGTAAATACAGGTCATAGACCACAAGGAAATAGCGTAGTATCAATTTAATAACCGCTTTCGTCGAAAGACTTCTTCAGAATACAAAAAAGAAAAAACACTCCACTTAAATAGTACAACAATAAGTCAATTAGCCAATAATAAAAATACATTAATTAGATGCAGCCCTGGTTGAATGGTGTTTAATCCCCTGTGGGACAGGTTTTCCATGGTGCTTATAGCAGAAATGAATGCAATGGTCTATCCAATTAGAAATGGTTTACTTTGAAATATCCTTCCCCTCTGCCCCTGCAGCAAATGCAAACAGCATCTGTTCAGATTTCCTAAGAGGTTTAGTCCTGTCCAAGTAAAATCTAAGGTGTCTGTGCACATCTTAGGAATGCAGTATCCGTTCCCCTTTGTTCTGTGGATTAAAAAAGAAGGCTGGCAAATGAATGGACTGATTAAGAGCCACACTGGATACCACATTGGGCATGAAAGAGGGATTGGTCCTGAGGGACACCTTGTCTGCATGAAAGATGATGAAAGGCTCCACTGCCATAAGGGCCTTAAATTCAGATACCCTTCTTGCCAAAGTGATTGCTAAAAGGAAAGCTGTTTTCCAAGAAAGGAATTTTAACTCTGCAGTTGCAGCTGGCTCAAAAGGAGGAAGAGTGAGTTTTTCCAATACAAAATTAAGGTTCCAGGCTGGATTTGGGGCTCTCCTGGGTGGTATTAAGTTTATGGCCCCTCTGAGGAACTGCTTGAGCAGTGGGTGAGAAAAGAGGGGTGGTTCTGTGTTGTAATGAGCTGAAATGGCTGAGGCGTGAATTTTGTTGGAGGAAAAGGAAAGGACCTTGTGAAGCATCTCAGTTAAGTATTGAAGAATCTGAGGTAAATTGGGCACTGCTGTGGCCATCCCTTGAGTTTGATTCCAGGCACAGAATATTTTCCATTTTTCAGCATAGGATTTTCGAGTACTAGGCCTCCTTACCTCCAGAATGATATCCAATACTTGCTTACTGAGGGATGGTAATGGAGAGATCAGGTAATTAGCCAGACTGCCAGGTTCAGGGTTTGAAGCTGGGGGTGCAGAATCTGGCTCTCCTGCTGAGACAACAGGGTAGGGGTCTGAGGTAGGTGCCATGGGGCTAGCTGTGACACACTGCACAAGAGGGGGCACCAGTGTTGGCATGGCCAGTCTGGTGCAATCAGTATCATCCTCGGTTTGTCCTGTTTGATCTTTAGTAGTACTTTGGAGAGGAGAGGCAGAGGAGGAAAGGCATAAACTGACAGATTTTTCCAGCTGAAGGACAGAGTATCCACTTTCCAAGCTTGTTTGTAGGGAGTCCTTGTTCAGAATTTGTCCAATTGGTAGTTATGAGGGGAGGCAAACATGTCTATATCTGGGATCCCCCATTTGTTGGTCAACATATTAAGAATCTTTGGTTCCAGTTTCTACTCGTGTGGGTCCATGAGATTTCTGCTTAGTTCATCTGCCAGTGTATTTAGTTTTCCTGGCAGGAACTGAGCCTGAAGATGCACTTGGCAGCTCAAGGCTATGTTCCACAGAGCCATGGCTAGTCTGCAGCACGGGTAAGAATGGGTACCCCCCTGCTTGTTTATGTACCACATAACAGTGGTGTTGTCCATCTTTACTATTAATTGTCCTGGAAGAATGTGGTCCTTGAAGGCTGTCAGAGCATTCTGTACAGCTAACATTTCTTTTTGATTGATATGCAGGTGCATTTGACTTGGGTTCCATTTGCCCTGAATGCACTTCCCTGCCAGGAGAGCCCCCCCACCCCCACCCCATGCATAGTCAGATGCTTCTGTTGTTAGGGTTTGGGTGGCAGGGGGTAAAGTGAATGGTAGTCCCCTGTTTTGGTGGCAGGCCTCTGCCCACCAAAGGAGTTCTAACCATAGGCAAGGTATGATAGGAATCATTGCTTCTAGATCCTGAGAATGTTGACACCATAGGATTTTTAGATACCATTGTAGTTTCCTCATATGCAGTCTTGCATATGGAATTAGTAGAATGCATGAGGCCATGAACCCCAAGGCTTGCAGTGTTTGCCTTGCAGATAGCAGGGTTTTTGTGGCCACTAGTTTGAAGTAAGTTGTCAAATTAATTTGTTTCTCTGGTGTGAGGAAAGCCATATCGGAAGTTGTGTTCAAGCTTGCTCCCAGGAATATAATTTGTTGACAGGGTACCAGATGTGATTTGTTTTCATTTATTGTGTACCCCAGACAAGTTAACACCTTTTGTACAAATGCTAGATGATTCAGAAGTATGTCCTGGCTTTCTGCCTGAATTAGACAATCGTCCAGGTATGGGTATATTTGAATATTTCTTTGCCTGCAAAATGCAATGACTGGAGCCAGGCACTTTGTGAATACCCTGGGCACAGTAGATAAGTCAAAGGGCAGTGCAGAGAACTGACAGTGCATACAGCCTACTTTGAAGCATAGGTATTTTCTGCAAGATTCCCTGATTGGGATGTGCAGGTAGGCTTCCTTTAAATCCAGTGTTGCCAACCAGGCATCTTTGCCTATCATGGGAAGCAACTGGTGAAGAGTTAGCATCTTGAATTTTGGAATCACCAAAAAGGTTTTTAGGATAGACAGGTCCAGGATAGGACCCCATGAGTTGTCTTTTCTGGTTACCAGGAAAAGTCTTGAGTAGAAACCTTGTCCCTTTTCCTCTTCTGGTACAGTTTGAATAGTCTTTAAGCTTAAGAGAGAGAGTACTTGCTTTTGAGCCTCTGCCCACTGATTTGGGGGTAGATCTGGCCAACCATTTGGGGTTGGTAATGTGTGGAAGTGAAATCTGCATCCTTGGGAAACTATGTTTAAAACCCATTTGTCCTGGGTAATGAGTTCCCAGTTTTTTGCTTACAGAGCAATCTTTCCCCCTAAAGGAGCAGTCAGTTGAGAAATGCTTGGAAATTTTAGTTAAGTCATTGAGACAGCTTACCATAGGGGGGAGTCTTACTACTCCCTGATTTGGAAGTGGGAGCCCCCCACTGCTTAGTCCTCTGTGTACCCTGGGACTGAAGCCTGGGTGTTCTGCTGGTTCTGGGTTTGAACTAGATCAGGGGAGGTCATTGTGCCTCTTTACTCATCCCTCATCAGGCCCATAATTGAATACAATGCCCCTTTTGGGATGTACCTTACCAGACACCTGCAGCAACTGGAAAGACCCCAAAAGTACCTCACCAAGAGGATCAAAGGGCTCAAACAGATGCCATATGCTGCCCGGTTAAAGAAACTCCAGCTCTACTCAGTGGCATACCGCCTGCTCAGAGGCGATCTGTGCCTGACGTATAAAGCCATGTCCAACCCGGAATTAATGGACATGCTGCACCTCAGAAAATCCAAATCCCATCGAGCTACGGGCTCGAGAGACTTGAACCTCAGCACTGAAATAAATAGGATATGCTGGAGGGACAGATTCATAACCCAGAGGTTCCCTTCACTCTGGAATAAAATCCCAGTCCAGGTTAGGCAGAGTCCCTCATTGACTCTCTTCAAGAGGAATCTTTATGAGTGGATGGGGGATCGTAGGTTTACCTCGGGTATCACTTCTGTGCCACTGTTAGACAAAGGCACAGTATACTAATCTCGAAAAAGGGCATAGCAAAATTAATTTAAAATGGGTGTCGAAAGCCAAACACACTCTGGCTAGGCTTATAAATGCCCCAGGGCAGATAGCCTAGTATGAACCTATGAACTTATGAACAGAGAAGGTCTGGAAGAGGCAGGAAACAACCAGTTTTTTGAGGGACAATGCCTACTAAATCTAGGAGGCTGCATTAGTAAGAAATCTTTAACAGTTTGCATAGATTTATCTTTTTTCTCCATCTTTTTAAGAACTTCTTCTGCTTTGTCACCAAACAGGCGGTCCTGATTTAAGGGAGCATCCAGCAATTTAGTGTTAACATGATCTGGCAAAGATTGCTCCTTAAGCCAAGCATGTCTTCTAAGTACAGACCCGGTGACAGCAGCCCTGCAAGATGCCTCTAGTAAATCAATACCACATTGCAAAGTATGTTTCCAACCTGTTCAGCAGACTGCATTAAATCCTATAAATCCTTATTTTCAGCACAGTCAGGAATCAACATAATTTTCTGTTTAAGCAATCCAATAATATGCTGCTGATACTTTAACATATGAAACTGGCAATTTAAGGCCCTGATGGCCAAGGTTGCAGAGGTGTATACCTTCTTACCCCATCTATCCAGGGCCCTGGAATCTTTATCTGAGGGGGTAGGATTTTTGACAGTAGTAGCCTTAATGCCCTTGGGTCCCTGTGAAATGGTCTCAGGATCCGCAGTAGGAGTTTTAAAAAGGAACTTGTGAAAATCAGGAACCCTGTAATATCTATCAGGTTTTCTGGGAGCAGGAGGTAAAGAGTTAGGGGCCAAGCTAGATTCCGAAAAGGCATCGTCAACAATGTCCAGCACAGGAGGGATAGCTAAAGGCCTGTGAGTAAGAAATCTCTAAGCCTCTTTTTAGAATCAGAGTAATCCTGGCTTTCCCATGAAAATGCTCCCTAAGAATATGCAAGGTTTCACCAAAAGAAAAATCCTCTGGGGAGAAGCAGAGGGAATAGAGTCCTCTGCATCAGAATCCTCATAGGTAGATAAGGGTAAATCCTGGTCATAAGAGGAGACAGAAATTACAGAATCCTGGTCAGAAGAATCATAAGCAAATTCAGTCCTAGGTCTCTTAGACGGGGAAGGTTGGCTTCCCCTGATTAAAGTAATAAGGTTTTCAGCCATTCTTATTATTTGTTTTTTAGGCATAGAGGCCTGACCATGTGGTCTGGGCATTGGTTTCCTAGGCATGGTTCGAGTTTTAGGCCTAGAAGAAGATGGTGTCAGTTTAATATGTAAATCAGTAGGCCTGAATACACCCACAGAAGCTGATGCCTGCACAGCGACTCCGGACCCATCCAAGGTAGAGACATCCACAGGTTCCACAGTTGAAGCATCTTGCAGCATCGGACTCCTAATGGGTCTCAGTAGAGGCCTGCAAATCTGAAGTAGCATGTATCCGGGGCTGCGAAAGCACCTCACCGAGTACCTGTGATCTGGCGACTAGCTTAGGAGAAGCTTCGTCGACAGCTTTGGACCTAGATGGCCTGTCTCTGTCTTTATCTTTGCGTTTTTTCAGAATGTCGGTAGTCGAGTGGCTTACCGAAGACATATCTGGATAATTGAACTGAGTTCCAAAATATTTAGAAGCGAAAATGTCCTGATGATGAATAGTTTGTGGTTTAAATAAGGCACAAAACCAACAGCAAGGTACGTCGTGGTCAGGGCCTAGGCAAGGAATACAGTACAAATGAAAATCTTTATGAGGTATTTGCTTTCCACAAGAAATACAATTATTGACTTTTACTGACATTGGATTAGAGCAAGAAAAAGTTTCCCCAACAGGGTACTTAGCTTTAGTTGAAGACTTCGGTTCTGAAACTCGAAAACGAAAATTTCAGGAGTCGGCCGACCGGCACTTGTGAGCTGCTTTGCTTAAGGCACCGCACAGCAAGAAAGACTGATGTAATGGCGTCGGCTGCATACTTTATACCCGTGACTACCTGATGTCACGAAAGATGAGATAGCACCCGATGCAGGACCCAAGACTTTGATAATCAGGCCGACTGAGGGCTACTGCAAGCAGATAACCCAAATGTGATGACTGCAACAGTGAAACACGAAGAACATCTATATCAGGTTGCAAGGCAAAGACAGAAAGATAAAGAAGATAGTCAGACACCTTTCATAAGGGATACCAGCAACAACCTGCTCACCAGTCCAGTGGACATCAAAGGCAGATGGAAGGAGTATTTCCAAGAGCTTCTGAATGAAGAAAACCCCATAGAAGCTGTACTGCTCCAGAAACAGCCTACAAGGAAAGAAGAGGAGGAGCCCACCATAGAAGGAGAGCACCAAGGAAGATGAAGTCAGGGAAAGAAGCATGCTCAGATGAGGTCACAGCAGATATGATAAAGATGCTGGATGAGATGGGGAGAAATGGCTCCTGAGGGTACTAATAGCAGTGTGGAGAGAAAGACATATCCCAGATAACTGGAGAATAAGCATACTCATGCCAGTGTACAAGAAGAAAGGGGACATCCACAACTGTGGGCAGTACAGAGGCATCAAACTCCTATCACATTGCATGAAAGTTCTGGAGAGGGTGATTGATAAATGGATACACATAGTAGTAGAATGTAAGATGGGAGATGAGCAGTTTGGATTCAGATCAGGATGCAGCACAACTGACCTGATGTTTGCACTGAGACAGACACTTGGGAAGAAGCTAGAGATAAGAAGAGAGTCCAACTGGGCATTCCTAGACTTGGAGAAAGCATATGACAAGGTCCCAAGAAAGCTGATCTGGGCAGTACTGCAGTGGTCTGAAGTCCCAGAAACATTGGTAGAATTAGTGCAGGCTATGTACAATGACCCAATGACTCAAGTACGAACAGTGCACGGCCTCACAGAGGGGTTCCCAGTGGGAGTGGGTGTACATCAGGGTTCAGCTCTGAGCCCACTGCTGTTCATACTGGTGATGGACTACATTAGAAAACAGGTTGGAGGGGATGGATCAACGCTGCTGTATGCAGATGATGTGGCAGTGCAGGCAGACTCTGAGCTAGAACTTCAGCGAAAGGTAGGAGAATGGAATACAAATCTGAAGGCTCATGGGATGAAACTAAGCACAGATAAGACAGTGGTAATGGAAGCAAATTGGGAAATCGGAAGAAGCTGAGAATAGAGATAGAAGGGAAGATAGTGGAACAGGTAAACAGCTTCAAGTATCTGGGAGGGGTAGCTGAGGAGAAGGGTAGTCTGAATGAAGAGGTCAAAGCTAGAATCAGAGGGGCTGGAGCCAACTAGCATAGAGATTCAGATGTAGTCTATGACAGATGAATGTCAAAGAAGCTGAAAAGAAAGGTGTACAAGACAGTGGTGCGACCAGTACTACTGTATGGTATATTAACCTGGGCAGTAAAGGCAGAACAATTGAAGAAGGTAGAGGTGATGGAAATAAATTGGTTGAGAAAGGTGGTAGGATGCACACTGTAGGACAGATGAAGAAATTAGGACATAAGAGCAGAAGCCAAAGTAGCTCCAATTGCAGAAAAGATCAAAGAGAACAGATTATGGTGGTTTGGGCACATGTGTAGAAAAGCAGAAGACAATCTGGTGAGGAAGATTTGGGACAGACAGGAAGAAGGTAAGAGGAAGCGAGGACGTCCAGCATAGAGGTGGATGGATTGTGTGAAAGAAGATCTGAGACAGTCAGACATGAGTTCAAGAAGGCAGAAGTATGGCACTGAATCAAGAGAGTTGCCAACAGTTAACACGATACCCCAACCCCATGTAGAAAAATGGGAAAAAGGAGAGGCTGATGATGATGGTGATAACCTTCTTGTCCCCTCGCTGTACCCTCGAGAAGGTTCGTTGAGGGGCCCAAAAGCAGATCCTGATGGCAGACAGAGTCTTCCCCATCCTTCTCACTCTGGACTAAGGTATCACATACCGACTTCCTAAAAAGGGAGGAACCATTGTACCAGGCATTTACAAAGGACGTCTTGAAGGGTTCCGAAAAGGCACAGAGCCACAGCCAGGTGTGGCACCCTTGGTAGCATGGGAGAGGATACGCATAGAGGTGTTAGTGATAGAAGTCAGGGTGGCCAACTGAGAAGAGAATGCTTTCTTGCCCTCCGCTGACATGGATCCAGGGGTAGACTCAGCGACCTCCTTGACCAAGTCTTGCTGCAGCCTAATCACGTGTGCCATATAATTCAGCACACATACACACACACACACACACACACACACACACACACACACACACACACACACACACACACACACACACACAAAAGGTCACTGAAGCCTATACCCGCTTCCCAAAATGGCCCATCGTCCTAGACTCTCAGTCAGGAGGGTGGACCATGGAGCTCTCCTGAGCGAGCTCCTTCTTAGTGGCTGCTGCCACCACCATGGCATCAACTGGCGATCCCTTAGTCCAATGGGTCCTGTCCAAAGGGGGACTCAAAACATTGTCAGGGCATTTGGGATGGGCTCTACTGTGTACGGTTCCTTCCACACCTGAGATATGATAAGATCCACCAAAGGATCTGCAGGAGGGGACACGAAAGAAGTAGAGGGTCCTGAGCCAAACACCTCCAGGAACACTGATTTGTCTGAGTTAGGTTTTTTGTCAGACCACCCCCACATTGGAGTAGAATTTCCATGATGTCTCCAAAGGAGACATCCTCGGGGGGTGACCAGGGGGAACCTTCCCCTTCTCCAAATCAGTGTCTTCCATGAGGGACTCCAGAGGGGAGTCCAGGTGCCTCCTTTTGCATGTACATTTGTGAGGGATCTCCTCAGTGGGGGTCTCTGGGGAGGACTCACCAATGTCTTGTTGCTCCCAAGAGCAAGCGCACTGGGGCAAACAGGCAGCAGACTGTCCCTAAGATGGTAGAATAGCCGGGTCCACGCCAGACACAGAGGGAGCTAGGAAGGACTCTTAAGACGAGATTGTCAAGGGTCTCGATGGGATAACCATAGGGGAACGGACCTCCTTAGAAGGAACAATAGTCGAAGCCATAACCCTCTGACTAGACAGGAGCCAGAGCCGAACCTCCAGACACCAAGATACCAAAGGGAAGGCTGTGCTCTGAAAGGCTCAGAGCCGATGCATCCTCTCGGATCTGGCACCAAGGCTATGGCTCCAAGAGCTGTACAAATCCGAGCTAGTCAGATCTGACCTGCTCAAGGCCATAGCCGGCATCGCTGTACAAGGTACCATCACAGCCAACCCCTCGACGCCAAGTGTCCTCAGATCCAAGGACTCTGAAGCTGGTGGTTGGATCGGAGAAGGAGCAATAGAGATGAACACTGATTGCATGCCTCTGGCTTTGGAGAGAGAGGGGGTAGGCAGGACTTCCAACTGAATCTGGGTGCTGATAAACTTCCACATCATCCTATCCATCTCTGCTTCGAAAAGCCTTTGGGTGGAATGAGAACAGGAGGCTACCAACACTGGCCTAGAGAGGCATTGAGGGGAAGCCTGCTCCAGTGACCTGGTCTGAAGCTCCACCGGCTCTGGAGAGAACCGGGGGGAAAGGAGCTGGGGAGACTTCATCCTCGGAGCCAACCTAACTTTTGTCAGAGGGCCGCCGAACGAAATGGGGATCGCTTTCTGGCCCTGCCCTTAGATTTGGCAGATTTGTCTGACTTGTCTCCATCCCTGGACCTCTTGTTGGGAGTTTGAGTTCAAGAGGCCAGGGCAGAGACCAAAGTAGAAGCCGGGGCAGAAGAGGCCTGTACTCCAGTGGTAGGAGGGGGAAGTAGGGTCCTCAAAATTAGCTTATTTCTCCTGTCCATCAGTTCTCAGGGATTAAACCCAGCACAGATGGAACAGGAGGTGTCCAGATGGGCTGCCCTAAGACATTCAATGCACAGAGTGTGGCCATCAGCTGGGGAGAGCTTGTGACCACACTCCGTGAATTTTCAGAAGCCTGGTTTAGGTGTATCGGACATACTCTTAACCTAAGGCCTAACATGCTCACTTACACATGAACCACACACACTAGAAAGATAGAAAGAGAAGTTTTTTTTTTTTACTGATGTAGGGAGCACGAGGGGAGGTAGAAAGAATAGAGAAATGAGTGATAAGAGAAAAAAGGGGAAAATTAACAGTTATAAAGACACTTACCCAAACTTTATAAGCAGAGAGCATGAATCGCTATGTGGACAATAGCACAGCAAACAAGATCTGAAGGGAGGAAGGAGACGGGGCATTATGGGTAGGGGAGGAGCTTTGATCTCGGATCAGATGCTGGATATGTGGCAGAGTCGGATCCGTGCCAGATCCGGGAATCTACAGGTTGAAGATCAAATGAAGACAACAACTTCAGATGAAATGGTGTGCTTTTAAACAGCTAAACCTACAGACTTGGAATAAAAAGAAACAAAAAGTTGCTTAGACTTGCGAATAGCCTTAGTCTTATTCAAATAATATCTGAACTGCCTATGCAAAGAAGAACCTTCTCACTAGCAGAATGAAGAGAAGCAAAAAAGGAGGGCACATTAATTGACTGATTAAGAGACAATTCATTAACCACCTTGGGCATAAAAGAAGGATTAATACAAAGAGACACCCTATTGCTATAAAAAAACAAAAAAGGAGGAACAGCCATATGAGTCTGGAGTTCAGACACTCTCTTAGCTGAAGTAAAGGCCAACAAAAAGGACAGTCTTCCATCTACAATGCTGCAAAGAAGCTGAAGCTGCAGGCTCAAACAGATCCCGAGTCAATTTTTCAAGAACAAAATTAAGGTCTCAGGAAGGCTTCCTGGGAGGTCTGATATAAAGGACACCTTTAAGAAATTGCTTGACCTCAAACCTAGATGCTAGAGGGGGATTTCATGGCAGACAAGTAGAAGTAGCTGAAAAGTGAGCCAACTTAGCCTGGAGCAATTCACACAAATAAGAAAGAATCAGAGGGATCTCCATAGAAAATGGATCCTGAGTAGGGCACCAAACAGAAAATCTCTTCCATTTGGACATATAGGATTTCCTGTTAGCATGTCCTCGGGGAAAAAAAGTGCCTAAAAGGGATCGAAACCCTATTACCTACAAAGTTAGTTGAAGAGTGGACAAGTGAGGATGGATGATAGATGCCTTGTCTTGTGTGAATAGGTTCACCCTGCAAAGCAGCTTGTGGTAGCTGCCCTTGGCTAGGTGCAGAAGAAGAGGGAACCAATGTTGTCAGAGCCAAAAGGGAGTCACCAACAAGATTTTGGGGGAGTCTTGCTCTATCTGGAACAGGACTCTTGGAATGAGACGAAGGAGAGGGAAGGCATAGAGAAACATCCCCTTCCAAGAAAAAAATAGGACATCCACCCTCCAGGCCAGAGGAATTGGTGCAAAAAACAGGAAGTTGACTGTTTAACAGGGAGGCAAAAGGTCTACCTGAGGAGTGCCCCACTGATGGACAGTGTCCAGAAACACTTCTCTGTGAAGCATCCTTTCATGAGTCTGTGGTACGGACATGCTTAGAGAGTCTGCCACTATGTTCTGCTCTGAAGGAATATATACAGCCTGAAGAGTCAATTGATACTGGACAGCTAGATCCCAAACTTGAAGAGCCAGCCTGCAAAGAAGGTAGGACCATGTCCCCCCTTGCTTGTTGATCTATGACATTACTGTGGTATTGTCTATAAAAAATTTGGAGAGGCCCTGAAAGAAAAAGAGAATGAAAGGCCTGAAGGCTGAAAAGGAGAGACCTCATCTCCTTGTTATTGATGTGGTCTAGCCTCTGGTGAGGGGGCCAGAGACCCTGCAGCTTGAGGGGAGTGAAAGAGGTTCCCCACCCCATGTCTGAGGCATCTGAAAAAAAAGTTCCTGAGCAGGGACTGGGGTCTGAAAGGGAAGTTCCGGGTTGAGAAATAGTTGATGAATCCACCACTGAAGCTCAAGCTTGAGGCATGGAAGAAGAGGGACTCGAAAATCTAAAAGATGGCAGTGTTGCAGCCATACTGACTTTAGGAACCACTGTCTTTTTTTTCATATGGAGCCTGGATAGAGGTTCCATAGGAATAGTGGAGGCCATAAATCCTAGAGCCCTGATAAACTCCCTGGCTGTAAATGAAACCTAAAGAAGAAAGGACTGAAATAAGGCAATCAGAAAAAGAGCCTTGTGAGGAGGAAGAGAGACCAGAATATGGATGGTCTGGAGCCTTTAACCGAAAAACACATGATCCTGAGAAGGAACCAGGATTGATTTCTGGAAGTTTATTATAAACCCCAGACATTGCAAGAGACAAACAGTATAGTTGAAGCAAATTGTCAGGGGAGGAAGCCTGAATGATTAGGCCATCCAGATAAAGTAAGATTTGAACTCCTCTCATCATGCAGAAAGCAATCACTGGATCAAAGCACTTGGTGAAAACCCTTGAGGCAACAGAAAGGCCAAAGGGCAAAGCAGAGAACTGAAAATGCAAGGAAGAAACAGAGAAATTCAAAAGCTTCTTGAAAAGGGGATGAATAGGAATGTGAAGATAAGCATCCTTGAGATCCAGAGAGACCAGGAAAGCCCGGGGAAGAAGAGGAAACAGGGTCTTACCTCATAACATCTGGAAGGAAGGGATCTTCATAAAGGTTTGAGCTGAGAGAGGTCCAGAATTGGTCTCCAGGTCCCTTCCTTCGTGGGAAGCAAAAACATTCTGGAATAAAACCCCTTCACCTCCTGGGAAGGGGGAACAGCTTGAAAGGTGCCTTGAGAGAGAAAGCCCTGAAGTAGTTCTGGAAAGAAAGGAATCTTTTTCTGTGGAGGTTGAGGGATGCCTAGAAAGGGAAGTAGGGATTTCCACACCATGAAGTATCCCTGACGGATGATGGACAGAACTCAAGAATCTTGACTGATCTTAGCCAACTGGGAAGGGACATAGAAAGATGAAGAGATATAGGAACTGACTAAGGAAAGAGGGAAACAGGCAGTCAGAAACTGGTTTGTCTTGAAAAGGAGGTTTCTGGAGTCTGGGGGAAACCCACATAGAACCCTTTTTACCTATTTGGGGAGGACAAGGCTGTCTGAGAATAAAAGCAGAGTTAGAGGGATAACTTCTTTGGAACTTGGGAATAGCAGAAACAAAAATATGCTTTAATTCCTGTAAGGCCTTCCACTTATTCTGCACATACTTAAAAAGTTCAGCAGCTACAGAACCAAATAGGTTCTTATTATCAACAGGAACATCCAACACTTTAGCCTTAATGTCATCAGGCAAAGGATAGAGATAAAGCCAAGAGTAATTTTGCAAAACAGAACCAAAAGCAGCAGTTCTAGAAGAGGCATCTGCTGCATCATAATTACATTTAATAAAGTGGTGGGCTACTTGAGAAGTGGAGACCTGTCGAGAAAGAGCCGAGGTCTTCCCTTCAGAATCAGGAAGGTCAGAGATAGCCTGGGAGTCCTGGGAAAGAAGGGTTAAAATATACTTGGTCATATGGGTCTGGTAATTAATAACCCAAAAGGCCAAAGTGGCAGCAGTATATACTTTCTTTCCCAGCCATTCCAAGGCCCTACTGTCCTTGCATGAAGGAAGCAGTTTAGTAGAAGGCAAAACGCTTAGAGGGTTGTCAGAAGAGACAGACACCACAGAAGAATCAGCAGAAGGACATTTGTGGAGAAACTTACAGTCATCAGGCACCTTATAAAAGCTATCATGTTTCTTAGTAGCTGAAGGTTGAGAGTTTGGGGCCACAGAAGCAGCAGAAAAGGTATCCAAAAGTGCAGCCAAGACAGGAGGTAAAGCAGAGGGCTTAGGGGAAATCCATCTGGAGGAGCTCATAATACCTCTTCTGAAATTCTGAAAACAGTCGCATTTAAAGTACTCCATCATATGAGAAATAGTATCCACAAAGCAAAGTTCTTCGAAAGGAGAGTCTGGGCTAATAGAGTTTTCCTCTTCAGAACAATAATCCAAGGGAGAAGGGATCGAAGTGCAATAAGCAAACACTGTTCCCCAGAATTCAAGTCATCATCAGAGGAGTCCTGCTCTCTAGGCCTCTTGAGTGGGGTACAGAACCAAGGGGAGGGACAGGTACAGAAACTCCTTGGGGAGGCTTCAATGCCATCAATGTATTAAATAACCCCTGGGTAAAATCCTACCATTCATGCTGGGGATCTTAAGGAGCAAGGGAAACATGCTTGTTTTTTTATTTCTTTCTTTTGAGGTACAGCTGCACTAAACACCCTATAAGGTTCAGACCATTGCCTGCATTCAATTAACATAGTAGGAATCTCCTTTCAAACAAGTATTTGCAGAAACTCCCTCTAACCCTCTGAAATGATCAGCCATCTGGAATGGATGTCTGCAGAACCTTGGAGGACATGCGAGAAGTAGGATCCATGCCGGCCGCCGATAGGGTCGTGACAGAGGAATCCAATGTAACAATAGAGTGATCCTCTGGGTCTTCACCAGCCTTGAGAGAGACATCCAGGGGAGGCGGGACAGCAGCTGAATCAGACCTGACTCTTTTGGCCTTTTTTTTTTGGCAGTCTGCTGACCTTCAGGACAGGAGGATTCTGCCATATTATCCTGCTCCAACAATTTAAGATGTTGGTTCTTCAGGTAAATGGACAATGAGGAGAGATGACTTCAGTAGGGTTTTAGATACAAATGCTTGGCAGACAGAACATTTTGTATGGTTGTGAGAAGCACCAAAGCAAAAAAAGACACTACTCATGATGATCCTTGGGGGGGAATCAGCCTAGCACACTGATATTTTCCCTTTCTCGATGACATGTAAACCCACATCACCGAGTAAGAAAGAAAGGGTACGAAGAAACCCCGACAGGGCACTTATCTGAAACATGGTTTGGTAACCAGCAAAGACGAAAGTGTGTTCAGACTGAAGATCAATGGTAGTGTTTGGACTGGTGGCAAAGAAGTTCTGAGATATGGTCTCCCGTATGTCACCTTTATAACCTATGCCTTGACAGGGACGTATGACTTCCATAAAATCCTAAGGCTTTGGTATACTGGCCGGATGTTGGGCTACCCTTGGTAGGGAATCACTTTGGTAAGAAATAATGCAACAGTGCTACGGAAGGACATCAACCACAGCAAACATAGCCATTTCAAGAAAAAAAACAGAGGCAGGAAAAAGTTAAATGAAAAGCTAGTTTATGTTCCTGTGAGTTGTAAATCTGAAATGAATGATTAAGTAGTCAATCTAGAATGAAACAAATTAATATTTAAATATTTATTATAACAGCTAATGTATTTGGACTGTATTTTCTTTTTCTCTAATCAGTCCAACTGCAGATTACAGAAGTAGAAATGTGATTCATTGTACCATTCATAGCAAAAATCTAGTAACAGACTAAAATTAATAAAATGTTTTTTATTCTTCAAAGTTCTCATGAACTGCAACTATTCAATCTTTCTAGAATATCTCACTCCCCCAACATGACAATCTTTGTCAGTCTGTATGCCTCAACTCAGAACACAGGAATAACACTGCAGGTGACAGGATCATTCCTCAGAACACAGGAATAACACTGCAGGTGACAGGATCATTCCTTCAGAAACCATACTTTATTCACCTCTTTGCCATCTTCTGTCACTGTCCTGGAAATCTGATTTAATTGTGCTCAGAATGGACACTCATGGTAGACATTTCACATCATTATGAGTATCACTTCTGCAGTTGACTAGAACACAACATTTTACTGCAGTTGTCAAGTTACCCCCTCTATTGCTCACTTTACCACACTGAAATGCACTAAGCAGTCAACTTCTGCCATTTAACTGGGATTCAGGCCTACAGCATTTCAAATAAGACTCCTAGGTTAGATGTTTTTAGGTCACTCTGAGCACTATTCTCACCTTGATCTCTGAGCAAATGGAATACCTATAGTATGTATACAATATATGCATTCTGATAAACTGTACAATAACTTTTAAGCACCACATCACTTCTACTATTTTAAGAGTACCTATCTCCATGAGGAACAGAAAACTCATCCAGCAAAGTGCAAAATAAAATACTATACTCTGAGTGCCAGCACATCCTTACTTCCACCAGCTTGCTCTCTTCTTGCAACCATATGTGAAAAAAAGGAACATTACAGTCTTTGATCCTCTAAGAATGCTGATCCAAGTCTTAACAGCCACAAACCAAAACATGGAAAAAGAATCAGACAGAGAGAAAGAGAGAGAGAGTGTGTGTATTCTCCTCACACAGCTTATTGACTTGGAATCATCCTTTACCCATGGTCGATAAAGCACCTGTCATACCCTTTTTATTGCCAACTTCCTCACACATCTTAAAATTAGGGATATCAGCAAATATCTTTACTTCCAAAAATGTGATCAAAGATTGAGTATGCAGGATTTCATAGCTGAACAACACACTGCAACATCACTGCCGTTGTAATATACTGTGCCAAACTGGATACATTACAGTGTCATCCTGATAAAGTGTGCACAGCAAGCACATTTTTCTGCATATTTCAGTTACTGGACCTCAGTGAAATATATGATTCTATACTGTTACTTCTACTGTCTATTAACCATTGACATTATAACAATTGCACACATGATCCTGGCTGTATGATCAGTTAGCAATGTGTGTTACATTAATTAAGCCATAATGTTTTGCCCTTTGGCCTATGTTGTGGCTGGAAATTCAGTTTGTTGAGTCCACTTCCTTGGTGGTCAAATAAAAAGTGAATGAAAGAAAGAAAAAAATAAAGTAATGAATAGTGCAACTAGAGATGCCTTCTGGATTGATGCAACGGGGGTAGGGGGATTCCATACATACAGGCTCTTTTAACCTCCAACAGTCTCTTCATATGTACTATCATTTAAGTCATGACTAAAACAATAAATATTAAGAAATATCTGGTCATGAAATTTGTGCTACATGATAGTCAAACTGAAAAAGCAAAAAGGTGAAAAAGTCAGACTATGTTGACTCAGCTAAAAGAACAGGAAAGCCGACAGCAGGAAAATAGTGCTGCAATAAAAAAAAAGTTGTATTGCTCACAGTGTAGTAGAAGCAGCAGTGGAACAGTAATATTATTCATATGCCAAGACATACCCGCTTGAAGCCATATCTGTTCAAGGACCACCCAGAGCTGGGCAGGACCATGCTTACTGGCACTCTGCATAGATGCTCCTGATGTAGCCTGAAGCAGGCGGGATGCTGCAATAGAAGATGCTCGCTGTGATGCTGCAGTAGAAGAAAGACGCATGGAACCTAAACAAAACAGTCACAATTTAATGGGTTTAATGATCCAACCTAAAAAAAAAAAAAAAAAAACACTGTTTGATGAAGAAATGACTGCAAGTGTCCATGATGTGTTCATTATTTATTAGCTATTTTAATGTAGAAATCCTACTAGCTTTGTGAATATACTGTGAGTGCTGAGCATTATGAAACTTCACTTTTCCTTAACACTTTGGTATGTATATTTATTTTACCAATTCATTTTAAGAAAATATCTAATGGACAAAAAAATACTGGCCAGTTGCACATGCCATTACAATTCTGATTTTAACATTCATTATTACTACTTTGGGGTCAACTAATGAGGCTGACATTACTTCAAGAGTTTCATATTAATTCACTTAAACCTGCAGGAGGCTGCTTGCCCAACTGTTAAATTTATTTTCTTAAACTTGCAGGTAGTGTCCTGCCTTGCTTGACTTACTAAAGGGAAATTAGCAGGACTGATGTCCTGTCACTTGCAATGAGCTCAGTGGGATCAGTAGTGCTGACTGTCCCCTCTGTCATGCCTTAATTGCAGGCTATCCAGTACTTCTGTTACTAACCACAAGCCAGGTCAGCAGCTGTCATACTCATTAGAGATATTAGATCACACATACACACACTTAACACTTACGTAACTAGCTGGCCTGAAGAAATTGGTGCATAAAAATAGACTGCCAGCAACTAGCACTCAGCCAAATAATGAAGAGCATCTGTCATAATGAGGTATACAGAACTGACAGATGGGAAATGGACATGCTTCTCTGTGAGTAAGACACTGTTGGGGAACCATCTGATATGTCACATTGTGACTGATATAAATTCTAAACATTTGATCAACTGTCCCAAAATATTTGCTGAAGGAAGGTTTAAAGATGCAAGGTCTGGCATTGGCAATCAAGTCTAGTAAAGATAAAACAATAACAAACAGTGAACCTATGCACCAAATCCTTTAAAAACAGAAATAGGACAGAATGCAGCACTTGGAAGCTCACGTTCACAGTTAGCAAACAAGATAAATGAAATTACTATAAGTGGGACCAAATATGCAGCCTTAAGATATACGCACACACACATAAAATGATCAAATTACATCAGCTCATATAGCATTCCACAAGTTGATTTATTACACTTAGTCTATGAAATGAGGCAGCCAGAGTATGCAGAACAGAAATAATCATCAGCTTTTATTCTGCTGACTTCAGTAAATGCAGACGACACTCACACTGCATTTCCAGCATTCATCACGTGTAGCAGTAACGGTTAGTGCAGCTGTTTTCTAGATGATACAGAAATGTCTGCTACAGAATAAAGGCAAAGGTGTCCCAACTTTTTTAATACAAAATAAATCATCCTAACCTTATGATTTTACTGAAAAAACCTTTCACATGAATTACAGTATACAATGCTTCAGCAAGCTATGGAAGGTCACAAGGTTTTACTGGGCCCTGTACTGTTTTCATTTAGTTTAAGTACTACAGTAATACTAATGACACAGGTCAGTCATGCACACTTGTATGTATGTACAAGCACATACGAATGAGCCATTGGCAGGAAGTATCAAGTAAAGTCTGCCATGGGAGGATGCAGTATTGGTTTCCAAGAAACAAATTTACGGCAGCCCCCTCCAGAAACAAAGGATATATTTGGATATATTTTTATTAATAGCCCCCCCCGAAATGTAACATATTAATCAATGAAATCCCCAAACCATAACGTGTGTGTGTGTGTGTGTGTGTGTGTGTGTGTGTGTGTGTGTGTGTGTGTGTGTGTGTGTGTGTGTGTGTGTGTGTGTACATCTGCTTGTCTGCCTTTGTATGTGCAATTACCTGGTTACATATATACATACACACAGAGATACACAGACAGACACATGCATGAGCATGTGCAGACACACAAATACAGACACAGATATTTATAATTTTTAGGAAAAAATGCAAAAAGAACAAGAAGTCAGAAATGTTTAAATAAGATCAAAGGCAAACACATAGAAAGGTATAAAATATTCAAAGAAGGCAAACTTAGGCAATAAAACAAAGTGAAGCTCTTTTGTGAAGAACTCCCCTTCTGCATCTATCAGACAATTTGTAGAAACATCAGTCCTTTAGGAGCCTGCAATATAAGCTCCTTTTATACTGCAGAGGTAACTAAAGAAGGATGTAAACTATGTATTTGTAAATCAGTTAAATGAAATGGTCCCTTGTATTCCACTGGGTAAACTACTCATGTACCAATACACTTGCCCAAAGTTTCCTGGAATTCATTAATTGCAATGCCCTGGACCAGCTCATTCTTACCCCCACTAGAGGGAGCAACATCCTTGACCTGGTCATCACTAACATGGGCGACCATTGCTCTATACCAATAGTCAACTCCTTCCTGGTTAGATCCGACCACAAACTAATCACCTTGGAAATCTACAACCCCCCACCCCCCACCCCCCTGCAAAGGTAACCACTATAACAAATTCTCCAAAGCTAACTTTGGGCTCCTAAAAACAGGGGTGGCTAACTTCACAGCAGCCATGCAAATGGAGAAGTTGCATGACCGCCAAATCATACTCCAATGCACTGTACGAACATGTACTCTTGCCATACCCAATAGAATCAAGATCCTCTCCTCCAAAAAAAGGAAGCCAATCTGGTGGTCCCCTGCCATAAACAAACTCTACAACAAGAGGAGAAAACTGATGTGGAATAAGGTGAAGTCCCAAGACTGGAAAAACTCCCTTATCAACCTCAACAAAAAGTTGAGATCCCTCATCAAATCCTCTAAAGCTAGTTATGAAAACAGAATTGCAGCAGATAGTAAAGACAACCACAAGGTCTTCTATAGTTATGTAAAGAATCTCCACTGCAATACCTACATTTTCTCTGAGCTACTGCACAATGGTACTTCTTATAATGAACCAACAGATATTGGCAATATACTGGCCGACAGATTCAGTACCAACTTTACCAATACCAGTAGACTGCCAGGCAGCCAGTATTACTGCAGCACAGGTTAAAACAGCACTAACAGCACTGTCCAAGGCCAAGAATACAGCTTCTATGGGACCTGAAAATATCCCTGGCTGTGTTCTACATGAACTACAGAGTGAACTGGCACCTCACCTGTGTGCCCTGTTCAATCACAGTCTCACCTCAGGCTTTGTCTCTACCGAATGGTGCACTGCTACAGTCATCTCTCTTCACAAAGGAGGAACGACTACAGACCCGGGGAACTATCGCCCCATTAGCCTGATGAGTCTGATATGCAAAGCTATGGAACGCATCATCATGGACCTAATAAACAAGGATATAGGGAATCTCCAAACTCTGGATCCCACAGAGTTTGGTTATGTGAAGGGTAGATCATGCCTGCTCAACTTGGTCGACTTCTTTGAGTCAGTCACCAGAGCTGTAGATGAAGGCAAGGTGGTTCATACAGCCTACCTTGATCTGGCCAAGGCCTTTGATCCATTCCCCACTCAGGAATCATAGAAAAACTCACTAAGCTAGGCATCAACCCCTATATCAGCAGGTGGGTTGCAAACTGGCTCACAGATAGAACCCACAGTGTGAAAGTAGCTAACTCTAAGTCAGACTGCCAATCAGTCATGAGTGGAGTCCCACAGGGTTCGGTCCTGGGTCCTCTCTTGTTTGGTATCTACTTCTCTGAAGTCCAGGCCAACATGAAGGGACTCTAGCTGGCAATCTGACTGACAACGTTCATAGATGATTGCAAGTTGGGAGCTATTATTAACTCCCCAAGTGATGTTGACATCCTACAGAAAGGTCTCACTGA
Source organism: Protopterus annectens (assembly GCF_019279795.1). Lineage (NCBI taxonomy): Eukaryota > Metazoa > Chordata > Ceratodontiformes > Protopteridae > Protopterus > Protopterus annectens. Next base: position 382,853,418 of record NC_056725.1, read on the forward strand.
GACCAACGACTGGTGTCAGAACCATGGCCTTAAGCTCAATGCCAAAAAATGTGTTGTCATCCTCTTTGGGAAAAACCCAGTTCCCATGAATTACCATATCAATGGTAGTCCACTGAACATAGAAGGCATTACGAGAGATCTGGGAACACAGGTTGACAGCAACCTCTCTTTTGACCACCATATTGCCACTGTGGTCAGAAAGTCCTTCTATGTGGCACATCTCATTACTAAAAGTTTTGCATCCAGGAAGAAAGGGGTCATTGTCTCCCTCTACTCTTCCCTCATTAGGCCAATCATCGAGTACAATGCCCCATTTGGCATGTACGTCACTAGACACCTGCAACAACTGGGGAGACTGCAAAAGTACCTCACAAAGAGGATCCTAGGCCTTAAACACTTGTCCTATATGGACAGACTTAAAAAACACCAACTATTCTCTGTCTCATATCACCTACTTACAGGCAAGCTCTGCTTGACTTACAAAGCCATGTCTGACCTAGCTCTGTTAGAAATGCTACATCTAAAGAAATCCCAATCCCTCCGCACTACATGCTCCAGAGACCTCAACCTCATTATCACAATTAACAGAACATGCTGGAGGGGACAGGTTCACAGCACAGAGACTGCCCATTCTATGGAATAGACTTCCCATACATGTCAAACAGAGCACCTCATTTGCCCTCTTCAAGAGAAATCTTGATGAGTGGATGGGAAATAGAAATTTAACCCTGGAGATCACTCCACTTGCTCTACTCAACAGAGGCACTAGTAAATAAGGTCGGGTGGCACGATGCCAAGGTAATACTACGGGCTAGGCTTGTAAAGGCTCCAGGGCCATTAGCCTAGAACACACCTATGAACCACAGTGGCAAGGATAAATGTAATATGTGGGTAGTTAAAATTAGCCAATCAATCAACACATTTTTGGGAGGTGAGTAACCTTAACCGCTTTACTACACTGCTGCCCAGAACTGACAACAGCAGTGCAGAGCCAATCAACACACTTTTAGGAAAAGTACATACTTAAAACAAACTACTGCAAATAACTGATTTTATGCAAATCTTTCTTGTAGAGCTTATGCCATATATTTTTATATATTTTCAAGGGGGAAAATGACGTTCTCTGAGAAAAAGTAAAGATTTTACAATTTCTTGTGTAGAACTGATATAAATTATTTTAATGGAATCTTTAAAGGATTGCTGATAGAGTTGTGCAGCTGCAGTAAAGTTAAGCTTAATTGAATAGTAATCAAATAGGGCATTCAAAAAGGCAGTGCTATCACAAAACGATTGATGTTAACAGTGGAGTGAGAAAGTGAAATGCTGAACAACAATTTGGATATGGCCTGAAACTGTCACATGACAAGATAGTGTTAGTTGGATAGTGTATGAACTTCAAAAGTAACTGAGTGTATTTTGTGACGTGGAAGGATGACTGCACATGTGGCATTAACAACACAAAACTACAACACTGTACTGCATGGTGAGAGATGAGTGCACCTGGCATTACCAACACAAAACAACAATACTGCACTGCATGGTGACTGCACATGTGGAATTATCAAGACAAAACAACAACACTGCACTGCACAGTGAGGAATGAGTGCCCATGGCATTATCAACACAAAACAACAGCACGGCACTGGATGGTCAGTGGACATGTGGCATTAACAACACAAAACAACAACACTGCACTGCATGGTGAGGGATGAGTTCACGTGGCATTATCAACACAAAACAACACTGCAGTGCACGGTGAGGAATGAGTGCAAATGTGGCATTATCAACACAAAACAACACTTCACTACACAGTGACAGATGAGTGCCCATGGCATTATCAACACAAAATAACAGCGCGGCACTAGATGGTGAGTGGACATGTGGCATTATCAATATAAAACAACAACAATGCACTGCACAGTGAGGGATGAGCATACATGGCATTATCAACACAAAACAACAACACTGCATGGTGAGGGATAAGTACACGTGGCATTATCAACACAAAACAACAACACTGCACTACACAGTGAGGGATGAGTGCGCACAGCATTATCAATACAAAACAACAACACTGCATGGGATGAGTGCACATGGCATTATCAACACAAAACAACAACACTGCACTGCACAGTGAGTGCACATGTGGCATTATCAACACAAAACAACAACACTGCACTACACAGTGAGGGATGAGTGTGCACAGCATTATCAATTCAAAACAACAACACTGCATGCTAAGGGATCAGTGCACATGGCATTATCAACACAAAACATCAACAGTACACTGCACGGTGAGTGCACATGTGGCATTATGAACACAAAACAACAACACTGTACAGTGAGGGATGAGTGCACATGTGGCATTATCAACACAAAACAACACTGCACTACACAGTGATGGATGAGTGTGCAGAGCATTAGCAATACAAAACAACACTGCACAGTAAGGGATGAGTGCTCATGGCATTATCAACACAAAACAACAGCACTGCACTGCATGGTGAGTGGATATGTGGCATTATCGACAGAAAACAACAAGATTGCACTGCACAGTGAGGGATGAATGCACATGACATTATCATCACAAAACAGCAATGTACTGCACAGCGAGGGATGAGTACACATGTGGCATTATCAACAAAAAACAACAGCACTGCATACTGAGGGATAACTACACATGGCATTATCAACACAAAACAATAACACTGCATTGCATGGTAAGGGATGAGTGCACATGGCATTATCAACACAAAATAACACTGCACGGCGAGTGCGCATGTGGCATTATCAACACAAAACAACAACACTGCATGGTGAGGGATAAGTGCACATGGCATTATTAACACACAGCAGCACTGCACTGCATGATGAAGGCCAAACAGAAATCAAATGATTCAGTAAATAAAGGAGCAAACACCATAATCCATTAACAAATGAATAAACTGCTCAGAGATACTGACAGGTTCATGTGGTTGAATGTGTAACAATAAAATTTCCGTTAAACGGAAACAAACTTTTCCCTTTGAAAATAAAAAAACAACGACAAAGCATTTCCAGCATTCATCACGTGTAGCAGTAACGGTTAGTGCAGCTGTTTTCCTAGATGATACAGAAATGTCTGCTACAGAATAAAGGCAAAGAGTGTCCCAACTTTTTAATACAAAATAAATCATCCTAACCTTATGATTTTACTGAAAAACCTTTCACATGAATTACAGTATACAATGCTTCAGCAAGCTATGGAAGGTCACAAGGTTTTACTGGGCCCTGTACTGTTTTCATTTAGTTTAAGTACTACAGTAATACTAATGACACAGGTCAGTCATGCACACTTGTATGTATGTACAAGCACATACGAATGAGCCATTGGCAGGAAGTATCAAGTAAAGTCTGCCACTGGAGGATGCAGTATTGGTTTCAAGAAACAAATTTACTGCAGCCCTCCAGAAACAAAGGATATATTTGGATATATTTTTATTAATAGCCCCCCCCCGAAATGTAACATATTAATCAATGAAATCCCCAAACCATAACGTGTGTGTGTGTGTGTGTGTGTGTGTGTGTGTGTGTGTGTGTGTGTGTGTGTGTGTGTGTGTGTGTGTGTGTGTGTGTGTACATCTGCTTGTCTGCCTTTGTATGTGCAATTACCTGGTTACATATATACATACACACAGAGATACACAGACAGACACATGCATGAGCATGTGCAGACACACAAATACAGACACAGATATTTATAATTTTTAGGAAAATGCAAAAAGAACAAGAAGTCAGAAATGTTTAAATAAGATCAAAGGCAAACACATAGAAAGGTATAAAATATTCAAAGAAGGCAAACTTAGGCAATAAAACAAAGTGAAGCTCTTTTGTGAAAAACTCCCCTTCTGCATCTATCAGACAATTTGTAGAAACATCAGTCCTTTAGGAGCCTGCAATATAAGCTCCTTTTATACTGCAGAGGTAACTAAAGAAGGATGTAAACCATGTATTTGTAAATCAGTTAAATGAAATGGTCCCTTGTATTCCACTGGGTAAACTACTCATGTACCAATACACTTGCCCAAAGTTTCCTGGAATTCATTAATTGCAATGCCCTGGACCAGCTCATTCTTACCTCCACTAGAGGGAGCAACATCCTTGACCTGGTCATCACTAACATGGGCGACCATTGCTCTATACCAGTAGTCAACTCCTTCCTGGTTAGAACCGACCACAAACTAATCACCTTGGAAATCTACAACCGCCCCCCACCCCCCTGCAAAGGTAACCACTATAACAAATTCTCCAAAGCTAACTTTGGGCTCCTAAAAACAGGGGTGGCTAACTTCACAGCAGCCATGCAAATGGAGAAGTTGCATGACCGCCAAATCATACTCCAATGCACTGTACGAACATGTACTCTTGCCATACCCAATAGAATCAAGATCCTCTCCTCCAAAAAAAGGAAGCCAATCTGGTGGTCCCCTGCCATAAACAAACTCTACAACAAGAGGAGAAAACTGATGTGGAATAAGGTGAAGTCCCAAGACTGGAAAAACTCCCTTATCAACCTCAACAAAAAGTTGAGATCCCTCATCAAATCCTCTAAAGCTAGTTATGAAAACAGAATTGCAGCAGATAGTAAAGACAACCACAAGGTCTTCTATAGTTATGTAAAGAATCTCCACTGCAATACCTACATTTTCTCTGAGCTACTGCACAATGGTACTTCTTATAATAACCAACAGATATTGGTAATATACTGGCCGACAGATTCAGTACCAACTTTACCAATACCAGTAGACTGCCAGGCAGCCAGTATTACTGCAGCACAGGTTAAAACAGCACTAACAGCACTGTCCAAGGCCAAGAATACAGCTTCTATGGGACCTGAAAATATTCCTGGCTGTGTTCTACATGAACTACAGAGTGAACTGGCACCTCACCTGTGTGCCCTGTTCAATCACAGTCTCACCTCAGGCTTTGTCTACCGAATGGTGCACTGCTACAGTCATCTCTCTTCACAAAGGAGGAACGACTACAGACCCGGGGAACTATCGCCCCATTAGCCTGATGAGTCTGATATGCAAAGCTATGGAACGATCATCATGGACCTAATAAACAAGGATAGAATCTCCAAACCTGGATCCCACAGAGTTTGGTTATGTGAAGGGTAGATCATGCCTGCTCAACTTGGTCACTTCTTTGAGTCAGTCACCAGAGCTGTAGATGAAGGCAAGGTGGTTCATACAGCCTACCTTGATCTGGCCAAGGCCTTGATCCATTCCCCACTCAGGAATCATAGAAAACTCACTAAGCTAGGCATCAACCCCTATATCAGCAGGTGGGTTGCAAACTGGCTCACAGATAGAACCCACAGTGTGAAAGTAGCTAACTCCAAGTCAGGCTGCCAACCAGTCATGAGTGGAGTCCCACAGGGTTCGGTCCTGGGTTCTCTCCTGATTGATATCTACTTCTGAAGTCCAGGCCAACATGAAGGGACTCTAGCCGACAATCTGGCTGACAAAGTTCGCAGATGATTGCAAGTTGGGAGCTATTATTAACTCCCCAAGTGATGTTGACATCCTACAGAAAGGTCTCACTGAGACCAACGACTGGTGTCAGAACCATGGCCTTAAGCTCAATGCCAAAAAATGTGTTGTCATCCTCTTTGGGAAAAACCCAGTTCCCATGAATTACTATATCAATGGTAGTCCACTGAACATAGAAGGCATTACGAGAGATCTGGGAACACAGGTTGACAGCAACCTCTCTTTTGACCACCACATTGCCACTGTGGTCAGAAAGTCCTTCTATGTGGCACATCTCATTACTAAAAGTTTTGCATCCAGGAAGAAAGGGGTCATTGTCTCCCTCTACTCTTCCCTCATTAGGCCAATCATCGAGTACAATGCCCCATTTGGCATGTACGTCACTAGACACCTGCAACAACTGGAGAGACTGCAAAAGTACCTCACAAAGAGGATCCTAGGCCTTAAACACTTGTCCTATATGGACAGACTTAAAAAACACCAACTATTCTCTGTCTCATATCACCTACTTACAGGCAAGCTCTGCTTGACTTACAAAGCCATGTCTGACCTAGCTCTGTTAGAAATGCTACATCTAAAGAAATCCCAATCCCTCCGCACTACATGCTCCAGAGACCTCAACCTCATTATCACAATTAACAGAACATGCTGGAGGGAACAGGTTCACAGCACAGAGACTGCCCATGCTATGGAATAGACTTCTCATACATGTCAAACAGAGCACCTCATTGGCCCTCTTCAAGAGAAATCTTGATGAGTGGATGGGAAATAGAAACTTAACCCTGGAGATCACTCCACTTGCTTTACTCAACAGAGGCACTAGTAAATAAGGTCGGGTGGCACGATGCCAAGGTAATACTACGGGCTAGGCTTGTAAAGGCTCCAGGGCCATTAGCCTAGAACACACCTATGAACCACAGTGGCAAGGATAAATGTAATATGTGGGTAGTTAAAATTAGCCAATCAATCAACACATTTTTGGGAGGTGAGAAACCTTAACCGCTTTACTACACTGCTGCCCAGAACTGACAACAGCAGTGCAGAGCCAATCAACACACTTTTAGGAAAAGTACATACTTAAAACAAACTACTGCAAATAACTGATTTTATGCAAATCTTTCTTGTAGAGCTTATGCCATATATTTTTATATATTTCAAGGGGGAAAATGACGTTCTCTGAGAAAAAGTAAAGATTTTACAATTTCTTGTGTAGAACTGATATAAATTATTTTAATGGAATCTTTAAAGGATTGCTGATAGAGTTGTGCAGCTGCAGTAAAGTTAAGCTTCATTGAATAGTAATCAAATAGGGCATTCAAAAATGCAATGCTATCACAAAACGATTGATGTTCACAGTGGAGTGAGAAAGTGAAATGCTAAACAACAATTTGGATATGGCCTGAAACTGTCACATGACAAGATAGTGTTAGTTGGATAGTGTATGAACTTCAAAAGTAACTGAGTGTATTTTGTGAAGTGGAAGGATAACTGCACATGTGGCATTAACAACACAAAACTACAACACTGTACTGCATGGTGAGAGATGAGTGCACCTGGCATTACCAACACAAAACAACAATACTGCACTGCATGGTGACTGCACATGTGGAATTATCAAGACAAAACAACACCACTGCACTGCACAGTGAGGAATGAGTGCCCATGGCATTATCAACACAAAACAACAGCACGGCACTGGATGGTCAGTGGACATGTGGCATTAACAACACAAAACAACAACACTGCACTGCATGGTGAGGGATGAGTTCACGTGGCATTATCAACACAAAACAACACTGCAGTGCACGGTGAGGGATGAATGCAAATGTGTCATTATCAACACAAAACAACACTTCACTACACAGTGACAGATGAGTTCCCATGGCATTATCAACACAAAACAACAGCGCGGCACTAGATGGTGAGTGGACATGTGGCATTATCAATATAAAACAACAACAATGCACTGCACAGTGAGGGATGAGCATACATGGCATTATCAACACAAAACAACAACACTGCATGGTGAGGGATAAGTACACGTGGCATTATCAACACAAAACAACAACACTGCACTACACAGTGAGGGATGAGTGCGCACAGCATTATCAATACAAAACAACAACACTGCATGGGATGAGTGCACATGGCATTATCAACACAAAACAACAACACTGCACTGCACAGTGAGTGCACATGTGGCATTATCAACACAAAACAACAACACTGCACTACACAGTGAGGGATGAGTGCGCACAGCATTATCAATACAAAACAACAACACTGCATGCTAAGGGATCAGTGTAGTGCACATGGCATTATCAACACAAAACATCAACAGTACACTGCACGGTGAGTGCACATGTGGCATTATGAACACAAAACAACAACACTGTACAGTGAGGGATGAGTGCACATGTGGCATTATCAACACAAAACAACACTGCACTACACAGTGATGGATGAGTGTGCAGAGCATTAGCAATACAAAACAACACTGCACGGTAAGGGATGAGTGCACATGGCATTATCAACACAAAACAACAGCACTGCACTGCATGGTGAGTGGACATGTGGCATTATCGACAGAAAACAACAAGATTGCACTGCACAGTGAGGGATGAATTCACATGACATTATCATCACGAAACAGCAATGTACTGCACAGCGAGGGATGAGTACACATGTGGCATTATCAACAAAAAACAACAGCACTGCATACTGAGGGATGACTACACATGGCATTATCAACACAAAACAATAACACTGCATTGCATGGTAAGGGATGAGTGCACATGGCATTATCAACACAAAATAACACTGCACAGTGAGTGCGCATGTGGCATTATCAACACAAAACAACAATATTGCATGGTGAGGGATAAGTGCACATGGCATTATCAACACACAGCAGCACTGCACTGCATGATGAAGGTCAAACAGAAATCAAATGATTCAGTAAATAAAGGAGCAAACACCATAATCCATTAACAAATGAATAAACTGCTCAGAGATACTGACAGGTTCATGTGATTGTGGAACAGACTGTAGGAGCAATAATATAGGTAAACCGATGAAACGGAGAACATTGCACTTTTACTATTAAGAAAAGGTAAAGAAAAGAAGGGACAAATCAGAATCAAAAAGGATTATACAAAACATGCCTACAGTTTTTAACTTGAGAAACTAAAGAGTAAACAACATGAATCTGGGTTTGAATGCTATCTGTAAACATAAGCAACACAGTATAAAGGACACATTATTTAAGTCTAGCATGAATTTCAAACAACACTCCTTTGGATTACAAAAGACAATACTGGGCACCTTGAGATGAAACTGATTACTGGTTATTACATGGTCTTCACTGAACAGTTTACTCGGTACAGCTGGGGAATGATCAGACATGAGCGAAGCCAGAACACTGCAGCCATAATAATATGCAAGTTTGCATGGTCCAGGGATAGTAAACATATGAAAACTGGGGAAATAGGAGATCCATCAAGGATCCCTGGGAGGTACGCCAATGGAAAACTAGGAGATCCATCAAGGATCCCTGGGAGGTACACCAATGGAAAACTAGGTGGCTTTTGATAGGATTTAAAGACAATGGCTAATGCAAGAACTCTGAAGTATATCTTTCAAGGCTGCTGGCAGAAACAGACAGTTGTGTTGAAAAACAAAAGCATATAATTACAGGCAGCATACAAAAGACAGGAAAAGGTGCATTTAACTTTGCCAATGTTCATCTTGTTGGATCTCAGCTTACAGGATCTGTTTCATCAAGGTTTGATTCACTGCATGCAAAAGAGATACAGTCAAATCAGCTGTGGCCTACAATGTAATACGGTACTAGTCTATGTTTCACTTTCTCATTGGCAGTAAATGAGCATAGAGTTAGTATATTTAAATCAGGGGTGTTAATGGGGACAGCCCTTCTCACAGAAAATGGATCATATCCCTGCATATTGTATATTGTTTTGAGTTTCTATTTTCCTTTTTTGGATGTCCATTAAAGTAAAACTGGTTTATCTCAGTATCGGTGGCTCCATGTATAATTAATTCAGTAAATTGCTGTGTATTACCTTTAAGATTGTGGACATAGCTGAAGAAATCTTTGTGATTGTCCTTGGCCTGTGAGTCTGTTTACCTCAAATTTGTCTTCAGTAGACTTGATAAGTCCCCTAAGTTGCTTGTTTAGATTGATGAGGGAATTTTTAACCTTGCTGGGTACTGTACCTCCTAATTTTCACCCTGATATTCTTCCTTTTATTGTACAACATATTGTTTAGATTCCAACAGTTTAGATTCCTTGATATTAGACTTATTCTGATCTTGACATTCTCTCCTTCAGACTCACAGTTCTCACATCTCAGTCCCTCACTCTTTCCCCTGATACTTTTAGTCCACTTCCCTACCATTTCTAGGCCCTCTCCACTTACCCCTGTACTAATTACCCTTCTTGAACACTGCTCTACTGATAGTTTTTCGCTCCTCTTCTGCTCTACTGTTTACCCCTGCTCACACCCTTCGGGCTCACTCCGCTCCCCTACCCTGCCCCCAATTCCCACCCGCCCCCTGCACATCTACCTTTATCCCTCCATAAACCACACCCACTGCTAGTCTACTCCAATCAGTAACATACATCTAGGCACACCTTCCTTTTTTCCTGCCAAAACCACCCTCATACAAACCCCTATCATCATCTTTCCTAGCCTAAACCACTCCTTTCCCACACCCACACCACACCCCCCATATATAGTACAACTCTCCACATACTTAATACTACGTAGGAAATCTACCTGCTGCTCTATACTTAGTGTCCTCTATACACCATATAACTCTACTCACAACTATTATTCTGTCATTTCCTTCCCAACATGCTTGCAAAACTCTGTCTTCATCTCCCTTTCTCTTTTATTTCTCCTCTCCTCATTCTATTGCCTCCATCTCTCCCAACCCAGGTTTTCCCTACACTCCCAACACTTTCACATAACTAATTATCAGAACTCACCTCTGTCACAGTCATACTCTATTATTTCCTCCTATTTATATCCCTCTAACAATCTCCTTTTCCAGTACAAACTTTTCTCCTATCATACACTCCCCATCTTTATAACTACTAGCAAATCCCCCCAATTTACAACAGAACCCAATCTCTTTTCCTTACTATCTGCCCACATAAACTGCTCCATACTATATCATATTAGCACTCTCATTTCTGGTGATATCCACCCAAACCCAGGCCCCTCCCCTATAACAGCCACAAATAAATCCTTATTATTTACTTCCTTAAACTCCCAAAGTATAGTAAATAAAGTCCCAAACCTTCATGCTTGGCTCATACACAATAAACCTGACATCCTGTCTATTTCTGAAACCTGGTTAAAACCACATATAAATGACTCTGAAATTATTCCCCCAAACTACTCCATCATTAGGAAAGACAGGCCTCTCAAAAAGGGTGGAGGGGTAGCCCTCATATACTCATCCTCCCTAGCAGTCACTCCCTACAATAAACCTACTCCACACTTTAACAATGCTGAACTTCTCCTTACTCTACTACAAATCAATAATCACAAACACATATGTCTAGCATCCCTCTATATTCCCCCAGGGGATAATATCTCCACTCTTGAACTTATCCTTTCTTGGATTTCTAGTAACATTACCAACGAAACCATAATCCTAGGAGATGTAAACATCAACTGGGCCTGTATTCAATCTCCAACAAACTCCTTAAATATTAACCTCTCCAATTTCTCTCAACTAATCAATTCAGTAACTCGCCCTGCAAAAAACCTCTCCAGTGGAAGTATACTGGACTGGATCCTTGTCTCCCATCCTCACTATTTCTCCGACAGTGGCACCCTTCCGGACTCCCTTAGTGATCATTCACCTATTTTCACCAACCGACTTCCCACTGTCCTTCAACTAACCCACAACTATATAACTATCCGTGACCGGAAAAAGTTCAACCCAACTACCTTCGTAAATTCCTTACAAGCAGTTAATTGGAACTGTCTAAAAACACTACCACTAGACATGGCAGTGTCACACTTCAATACAACATTTTTGAAATTACTCGACTCACAAGCTCCCTTAAGGACAAAGAGAATAAAAACAAAATCAGCCCCCTGGCTCTCTAAACACACTCTTGCTATTATGAGACATAGAGATAAAGTCTGGGCACGCTACCAGAAACTTAAGACAGGTCTGCTCCTTAATGAATATAAAATGCTTCAAAATAAAGTAAAGAAACTCATCACTTCTGATCGACAAAACTATTTTTCTACACTCCAAAACCATAATAAAAACAGAAATTCTAGAAAGGGATCTCTAGTCTCCTTCATCCTAGTACACCAGATACTCCCACCCCAGACTCAAATGCCTCTGAACTAGATCTGGCCACCCAATTTAACTCATTTTTTATTGACTCTATTGCCAAACTGACCTCTTCATTCTCCAACTCCACCATGCTCTCTAACACCCCCTCACCCCCCCACTCACACTCTATCCTTCCCCACTTCTACTTCCTGCTTCCCATCCTCCAACTCCTCTACCTCTTCTACTACCCAACCTTTACCCCAAGCACCTCCACCCTCCAACTCTCCCTCTCCCAACTCCACTCTCCTCTCATTCAATCCCATGCCTACATATACTATAAAGAAACTCCTTCTGAAATTGAAACCATGTACCAATGCCCCTGATAATATCCCTTCCTACTTTCTTAGTATAGCTGCTGAAACACTTGCATATCCCGTTAGCATCTTAATTAACCGTTCCCTAAAAGAATGCACAGTTCCCCAAATCTGGAAACAGGCATATATTATTCCCCTCCACAAAGGGGGCAACAATAACAACGTCACTAACTTTCGTCCCATAGCCATCCTGTCCCCCATTTCTAAAATCCTAGAAAAATGTGTCCAACTTCAACTCCTTCCTCATCTCCTAGAAAATCACCTTATAACTCCCACACAGCACGGCATCAGACCTAACCACAGCACTATGACAGCCCTCCCTTGAAACGGTAAACAGAGCTTGTGATTCTGGCCTAATTGTTTCTACCTTACTACTCGACCTCTCCAAAGCCTTCGATACCATCTCACACAGCCTGCTCTTAACTAAACTCTCAGAACTTAACCTTTCTTCCTCCTCCTTGCACTGGTTCTCTAGTTACCTATCCAACCGAAATCAAGCAGTAAAATGGAAAAAAGCTACCTCCTCATTCCTTAGTACCCCCACAGGTGTTCCACAAGGCTCCATTCTAGGTCCTGTTCTCTTTAACATATTTATAAATGACTTCCACAAATCAATCTCATTCTCAAACATCATCCAATATGCAGATGATTCAACTATCATTTGCTCAGCCACTTCTTTCACTACACTTCAAAAACTAACTCAAGATGCCTTCTCTACAACAGAGAAATGGATGTTAAAAAAATCACCTAGCTCTCAATGCCTCCAAGACCAAGCTAATGATTTTTACTCCTTCTAAAGCTACTTCTCTCAATATGAATATATTTTCAATCACTAGCCAAAATAACTCACCCCTAGAAATGGTCTCAGAGACCAAGCTACTTTGGGTACAAATTGACAACCAACTTAAATTTACCTCTCAACTACAAAAAAATATCAAAAAACCCCATCAAAAACTTGGCATGCTTTATAGCCAAAATGCCTACCTTACCTCTGCTACTAAAATAACTCTCACTACTTCCTTCCTTATCCCCTCCCTTCTCTATGGCGCCCCACTCCTAACTAATCTTCAGTCCTCTCTCAAAAAACAACTTTCCTCTTACTACAACAAAATTGCAAAATTCGCCACCAGCTACAAGTCTTCCACCCACCACTGTTTTTCCCTCCAGAAACTAAAATGGCTAGAACTTCCCAATCAATTATCTTACACTCAACTAACTCTAGCCCATAAGCTTATTCTCAACCCCTCCCTCTGTCCTTCCCTTTCTTCTGCCTTTAATATGCACCTACCCAACAGAGTATTAAGATCAAACAATCAAAACCTACTCAAAGTCCATAAACCTACACATCCCCCAGGCAAAAACCTTCTATCCTTCAACCTAGCTCGCCTCTGGAACTCCCTTCCTCCACTCATCCACACCACCTCTAATCACTCTGCTTTCAAAAAATCTCTTTATACACATCTAGCATCACAGTGGGAATGCTCCTGCTCCCACCCTACATAACCTACTCTTCTCCTTCTCACATCCCTCCCTGCTCTGCTTACATCTTTATTATACCCAGAAAATTCCATAGAATTTATTAGACAAGTCCATATGTTTCTTCTTCCCCCACTACATTATGTCTTTGTACCTCCTCTTCCGTTATAGTAACTATGTTTACCTAACTATTCTGTATAAATGGATATTTTTGTGCTAAATAGTTTATACGTTCTTCTGCACAATGTATTTAACTGTATACTTGCTGTACCATTTGATACTGCTTTCTTTTTTATTACCTGTTGCACCTATTGTGTAACTTTGAATGTATGTATGAATATATGTATGTAAGTATGTAGAATGTAATTTGGAGCTTTTCTCCCCAGGACTCCATTGAAAACGGGTTCATTATGGCCCAATGGACTATCCTGGTAAACCAACTGCAATAAAATAAAATAAATAAAATAAACAGAAGTGCTTGTTTTTTGAGATAGTCCTGTACTTGATGCAGGTAATTGCAGCTGCCGCTGTGTAGCTGTTAATATGATTATACAGGGTTTCCATGAAAAATTTTGCATAGGCAGTGGTGTTCTCAGAGTTTGAGGGGCTTGGAATTTTGACAAGATGTAATTTAATAAGAAGAAGTTTCCTTTATAATAATTCCTAAATATTCCAAGATTAGCTGAGGTTCTGGGTTTTATTTTTATTTTAAAGGCTCTCAGCTTTATGGTCCAAACTGATCAACGAGGGCAATACACTATGGATGCTGGAACATTCTCCCATGTTTGTGAGGACTAGGTCAGGGATGTTTGCACCCGTAGTGAGAATATGGACTAGATGGTCCAGGTTATTTGTATTTACAAAAGTGCAGGACTCTCAGGGCATGCATGTTAGGGGCCGTGTATGATTCCCAGTCTATAGTCGGGTAGTTGAAGTTGGTCATGATTATTGTGCTGGGTCGAATGGGGAGTGTCTCCAGTGCATTTAAGTATGTTTCACAGGTTTCCTGGGTCATGGAGGGAGACTTATAGCTTGCAAGGATATGATATGGGACTTCACCTATGGTTATTTGGATGTGGTGAAGCTCAAGTGCATCATGTTGATTTACCAGCCTTCAGGTGTGTATGTTTTCAATGTAAATCAAGACTCCTCCACCTTTCATCTCTTTCTGTGCTGTAGATGGTAGATGGTCTAAGGCATTGTAACCCTGCACTGCTAGGGTTCTCTCGACAGCTTTAAACCAAGCCTGAGTAAGTGCACAGATGTTTCCATTCTCTAGGGTAAGTAGAGCCTGCAGGTAATGTAGATTATTGTTTAGACTCCTGACATTCAGCGGTAACACTTTCAGATGTTCTTGTTTTGGTTTTGTTATTATTAGATTGGCAATGTCTAAAAAAGGCACTGTGGGGGAGGGCAAGGTTTTAGCCAATATTCAAAATCCTAAAGGGGACAGGTGCAGACCATCCCTGTCAAAGCAGAGCGGTATATCATAACCTCCCAGGCTGACAAATATTGTACCCCCCTTCAAATGATACCAAAAACTAAGCCAATTGTTAGTCAATTAAATTCTGTTCATATTGTGGGATCACATTTGGGGAAAGTAGAATGCTACATAATGCTAGGCTCATACTGGCCTAGGAAACACAGCCCAAGAGCTTCATCATGTCTGTCTTCATATAGTTAAGGGAGGTACATCTCATGTCATTTACATCCACATGGTCTATGACTGAGACATACAGGTACTTATGGTTCAAAGACCTGAGTACATGTGTGATCTGTCAGATTCTGGTCCCTGACAGGCAACGGACCATGACTCTCTTCTTAATCAGCCTGGACAGTGAAATGTCTATGCGTCTCACAAAGGAGTCTCCTATGACCAGAATATTGGGTTATGTGGTTGTTTACCTTATGGGCTTTGAGGCAGAGATGGCATGTGTCATGGTGGGTGTTGTTTTGGTAGAGTTCTTTTGAGGTTGCTGAGGATATTTATTGTGGGTGCAACATCTAAAGGAACTTTGGGGTTTATGAAGACTATGATTCTATCTGCCTGGTACAAAGTATGAATAATGAGTATAGTGTGTGTGTGTGTGTGTGTGTGTGTGTGTGTGTGTGTGTGTGTGTGTGTTTCTGACTACCTGTTTGATATTATAAGTGCTTGTATGTGAGAGTCTTGCCTCAAGTGACATTGTGGAACTACATCTCTCACATACTGTATCACTTTTTTAAGAATTAGGAGGTTGTCAATAAACACGAAGCAATTGCTGCATTGCCTCAGAATGCCCATATCTGCCAACTTAGCTGCACAGAGAAAAGTGCATATCCATAGCTTTTGATCATTATTTCATGATCACTAGTGGATGGTACACGAGGAGCCTTGAAATGGCCAGACAGGGTCTTTTCTGAGTACACACCTCTATCAAGACTAAGACTGAACTTGTTGGACGGGTGTCCTCAATATGCAAAGTAGGTGCTCCATGCACAACTAAGAGCTTGGGAATTTAGAGAAGTAGATTTACAGAGAACATTTCAATTCTAAGCACTTGTGTCTATACAGTGCCACACAAACAGAGAAACTGACTAAACAAACAAAACGGCTTCTTAACCAAGCAGGAAATTACAGTTCCTATTACGTTATCAAAGTTCCAAAACTTCGAACACCATAAGGTCGAACCCCTATGTTCGAAGTTTAAAAACTTTGACAATGGTAAAAAAAAAATAAATAACTAAATAAAAACAAAAAACAAAGAATAAAGTGTTGCAAAAAGGGGGGCAAACCCTCCTAAACCCTCATTTTCTGTTTTAATATACCGAGATCGCATTACAGTGCGTAAAGGGAAATCTTCCCTTCCCTCACTGTATTGCGATCTCGGAGTTGGTATATTTAAAGAGCGGGGGTGTGGAGGGTGCATGGGGACTTGCTCCCCTGCTTGCAACAGTTAGGTAGGTTTTAGGTTTTG